>NC_056731.1:1643791929-1643919429 GCF_019279795.1 Protopterus annectens | reverse complement strand
GTGTTTTAGATATACGAGGTTACCAGTTGTGTCCAGGTTTCAGAGATCTCTTGGATACATACACTTGGTAGGCTGCACATGACAGCAGACTGACCTGTCTTTCACTTCACTTCAGAATGATGCCGATCACCAAAAGAGGTGGCACAGCCAAGCACCTAAAGTGTACCTTGCCTATGTTACTTCAGAGTTCAGATAAGTAGTGCAGGCAAAGTAACGCAAAACATTATCAATGGACATCCTTCTCTTTTGAACCCTGATATGAACTAGGACTCCCCCACCAGTGAAACAGCAATACATAGTATTATGCATGTCCAGGTTATTTGCAGCTTCCTTAGTAAACCTTGTAAGTGATATATTTAAACTTGTGCGTCAGCTGGTGTAAAGAATGAAGAAAGTATGATGCCACCACATGCTGTAAACACTAGATAAACTTCAGTTTCCACTGATTAAACAAGCAGGAACCCTAAAGTAAATGCCAGCATTCGCAGAACTGTGAAATGCTCACTGGGCTGTTTAAAGGCATAGTACAAATAGGTCTGCACCACCAAAAAAGATGCAAAATGGCAGATAGATAAAATCCATATACAACTAAAATAAATAGCCTTAAAACCGGGCTGAACTTTATCCCCTTGCAAAGTAGAGTACTATGTTACTGGCAAGATCAAAGATTAGGATAATCCACTGCTATACAGGAGACTAGAAGAAAAGTTGTAAATGACACAGATGGAGTACAATAAGCTCAATCAGGTGAAAGGACAGCTATGCCATAAACACAAAACTCTTTCCTCATGGTAATTTCCTCCCTAGAGGATGATCCCCATGCTTCAAAGCATGACCTAGGAGTTTCTTCCCTTCTGTGGCATTTACATCCTAGTCAGCTTCCTCAGTGCACATTATGCTGGAGATGAATGAAATCTCATGATACTTTTCTCAGGAATACAGCTGCCTTGCTCTTACATAATTTTGCCTATCATGCTTGAAAGTTTCTAGCAAAGAATAGCTTTTTGTTATTTCACACCTAGTGAGGACAAAGTTATACAGGCTTAAAAATCATAGCTGTTAATGGACTGTCATTTACAGCTGCATTAGGGGTTGTAAAATCTACTGTCTCTTTTGTAGTCTGCAAATGAAGAAATATGATAACCACTGATAACCTCATTAATCAGCTCAGCATTGCAAGCCAGGAAACGGGGATGCTCTGGGTGACTCGGGGAAGGAAAGCAGGAGGAAGTGAGGGATTGAAGCACAGAATTTCCCTTTTAAAAAAGGATGTTATCTAAGCTATTTCTTTAGCATTCTGCCAGCAACTGTTACAGAATGTGCAACACATATGGAGGAAACGAACAAGAGAGATTGCAAGCCAATCTCTGACACGTGTACTCCCGTTTATTAAACAGTATTTTGTGCTACTTCCATTCAAAATGAATGAGGTTGCGATCTGCGTGAATTAATCTCATTGGCTGTGCCCTCTGCAAGAAAACAAGAGCAATAAAGTTATTATGCTACTGGCAAGTGTTTGGATTAAATACAAAATGACAGGATTCCTAGCTGCACTGGTCCTTTAAACTGTCATGGAAGCTCAGGAATGTATTTGAGCAATCAGCAGCCATGCTGGACCCAGAGTATAGTCACAGCAAGTCAAGGCTGGGATAGAAAGTTCTAACAGCAATCAGCAAGAGCTGCAAATGTAAATGGTAAGCCACGGAATGATATAATTTAACACGTTAAAGGCAAATACAGAAACACACAATTATCTATTGGTGAGCACACCCAGTCCCTACTCTCCAGCATCGGATATGATAATTCCCTAAGGAAAGAGGATCACTTCATACCGATCCAGTGAAGGGGACCCTTCCAGACACACACTACCCATTTCAGTCTACTGCAGTCCTTGGGACACAATCCAACATCCTTGAACATGCTGTTTATTAACTTTACAACCTTCAACAAGACAGCATCGTTAACGTTTCTCAATAGAACAGTTACCATTTCAGTAAATGAATATTTAGCAAAGTATCCAACAAAAGACTTGCTACACCACTGCTCTTTGCAAACCTGTCATACATTCATAAGTTGCTATATCCTGTTTTTTCAGCTGTGAAGCCTTTTTAATTCACTGACTCCTTAAAACATGGATTGTAAACTATCACCCACCCAAAGGTCCAACTGAATTTTAAATGGTACAAGGTTTCCAGATTCTCTTATTCTATGGGGAATGTTAACTCCAAGTTCTTGGAATAGCCTTGTTAATAAATCTACTTCTCAGTGTGGTTTTAAGTGGAACTTTGAAATTTAAGTTACTATATTTATGTGTGATTGAGTTAAAATGTAAGCGATACAGGTTAAGTTTAATCATCTGTCTCTATAACAAAGATCCTTAACAGAGGGAACATACTTGGTAAACTTTCGGTGTACTGACTTGATCTTGTTGAGCTGAGAGCTAGTATATATATATATATATATATATATATATATATATATATATATATATATATATATATACACATACATACATACATACAGAATTAGTACATTTCAGTAATGTCTTACATATGCAATTATACAATGTTACCATATACGTTTCATCCTTTAGAGATGTACATTTTACCATGCAGCCCACCTGTCTCAAAGTATTGGTGCTAATGTTGTTGTCATGTTTGTTGAAGGTTAGTTTATTTGAAATCAATATCCTTCAGTTTGTATAGTCTGTTACTTCTAACATAAAAGTGCCATCTAATATTGACAGACATCTTACTGCATTACTACCAAAACACATAATCTGACCCCTGTTAGTAAATGACAGACCCAAACTGAAATGCTATTCCAATACTGTACTTGTTAATAACAAACCAATCATTGCTGCTTACAGCCATAAAACCAACCATGAAGTCATCAACACACTTAGTCAGCAGTGTTTGCTGGTTGGTAAGACAGATCATCATCTTCTTCTTTCGGCTTTTCCCGGTTAGGGGTCGCCACAGCGGATCACCTGTCTGCTCACGATTGGCAGTGGAGTTTTACAGTGTCGAGTTGGCAGCCCGAAGCCCAACCTTCCACTGAAGACACACACACACACACACACACACACACACCTAGGGCCAATTTCGAGTATCCAATCCACCTACAGCATGTCTTTGGGATGTGGGAGGAAACCGGAGCACCTGGAGGAAACCCACGCAACTACAGGGAGGACATGCAGTCTCTGCACAGAAGGCACCCCAGCCGAGGATCGAACCAGAGAACCTCTTGCTGTGAGGTGGCAACGCTAACTGCTGCACCACCGCGGCCGCCCCGGGTTGGAAAGACATATCAAATTTAAAAAGAAAAAGACAGAAAACAGATCTGCTCTCAAACTCTGGTAGAATGGTTACTGAAACTGAAATTTTATTTTAAGAGATTTAATATTTATGGCAAAAGGCCAACATATACAAATGAATACACTGCTTGTTAATGCCTACACTGCTGATCTCTTTATTCTACCACCTTCTTTTTTTTTAGTCTTGTAAAGCCATCTCCCTTTTGCTTCGTTACCAGTCTGTGTATTGTAAGGACACTCACTAGTTTCCATTTGTTTTTTTTTGCACTCTCTTCAGAAAATTTAAATATTCATCAGAGTAATGGCTAAGCCCTTCACGGAGGGGTCTGACTAACCTACCAGATGAACTTGTGGTACAAACGCTGTGGCTCTGCAGCCCCCAGATTAGCTGACATCTGTTCATGTCTTTGTCTCTTTCTCACCTACTCCACCATTCTTTTATAACCAAAAGCTGAAGGCTGCTGTGCAACCTCTCCACTAATTTCGGGCTCACATTCTAACCTCTGGATATATATATATATATATATATATATATATATATATATATATATATATATATATAGATACACATATATATATATATATATATATATATTAGATCTAGGACAGTTGATCGAAAGACCAACTGTCCGAATCCAACGCTACCGAACACCGTTTACCGAAACTGCTTTCACCGAAAAAGCAGTTTCAGTAAACGGAAGTAAAACACACACACACAAAAAAAAAAAACCACACACACCATGTTTACGCAGGGTGGCTTCACCCCCCCTGCACACCCACCTACTTTTATATTCTCACTCAGAGATTGCACTACAGTGGGTTAAAAGGAATATTCCCTTATCCCCACTGTAGTCTGATCTCGCCCACTACCACTTCCCCCCGATTCCCTGTACTTTTACTAAAGTTTCGCAAAAGCACTTTTTTCGATTAAAAGTGCTTTCGCGAAACTGTGACAGCCCGTTTTACTTTCGGTGAAACAAGCTTTTGGTAGACTGTCCTAACATATACATATATACATATCCTTGTGTTAACTCAACCTGTTTGTTTCTTTTCAGATTACTGGTTTTATCAATAGTACATTATACGAAGTTTCAATTTTCTACCCAGCCACTAAATTAAACCTATAACTTCAACATGAACAGTCCTTTAAGGAACACTTCTTATGCCTATAATTCCTGACTTTGTCATTGATGTTGCATTACGTCTTTATTATTTATGTAATGGATTTATTTAGCAAGTATGTGAACTGGACCAGAGGGCCCCATTTTTAGTCACAACCTTAGTACAGTAATGCAAAATAATTCTGCAAGAATACATGGTTTAAAAAATGCAAAAGAAAAACACAATACAATCAGAATGCAATTGCACGTAATGCAAACACAAGGTAATATACAAAAGGAGACAAATATAAAAGAAAACAACACAAGTAAAAGAAACAGAGTTATGCAAATTTAGTGTAAGAGCTTGCAATTTAGTAGCATTTTTATAATGAAATGTTACTGCCTGGTGAGAACCCTAGGCGCTTTTGCTATCATGACATGACTGCTAAGGAGGAGTAGGTAGTATTAAGAAGGTTTATTAACAAAGGACAAAGAACAGTTAAAAAGGGTAGTAGAAAGTCATGACAACTACTTAGGTTTATGTATACATATGCTGAGCAGCTCAGTTTATCACAAATACGAGCTTAATTTAATGAAAGCACATTATGTGTTGACTACAGTACATGGAGGTATGGCTAGAGTTTGCTAGGAAATTAGGTTACAGCTCCAACACCATTGTGTTTGTGTTGTTACTGCAGGTATGAGTTGGATTGTTTAAAGAAAAAAGGAACAGTAAGAAGCAGATGCAGGTAACATGTAGGCTGTACCAGATGGATGGTTCACGGTATGAGAAGGCCCTGTCAACATAGCTTAGAGAACTTAGAGGTGTGACTAGGTTTGATGTGGAGGAATCAGATGACCTGAGAGCTCAGGAGTATTCCTGACAGTAAGAAGATTACACAAGGCTTTGTACTATTCTAACAGGAGCACCTTGCATACGAGAGGCCTAGTACTGTGATACTAACACAAATACAAATCGTTTTTTTAATGCAAGAAAATGATGGAACTTTTTGTGTACACCAATAATGAAGTAACAAATTCAGTTCTGCATCGACTGCAATTTCTGAGAATTCTTGGCAGGGGTGGAGCTTGCGCCAGGAAGAGAAAATACAGTTGTGTAAGTAAACTTACCATAACAGTAGATGTTTGAATATACCCCTGCTGCAGCGGTATAAAGCTAAAGGAAATGTATCCTTCCAAGGAAAGTATATTCAGTATGAATGACAAAACTTTGGGTACTTTCCATGTACACCATACATCCACTGCAGCACGGGGGCATGCTGGTATAAAAGCAAACATATGGGTGCCAAAAATCAGACCTTTCTTGCCTCACAAAAATGGAGGCTATAAAATGAAAAAGTCTGTCCAAATTTGGAACATTATCCACTAGGAGAAAGAAGGAAAGGGACAAAGGAAACTACATCGCAACGGAGAGAAGGAGAAAGAATAAGATCCACAGGGAACAAGAAGAGAATAAAATGAACAGGGGGGTGGGTAGGAGGATGTTACTATTGTACAGATCTAGTCAAACATCTGCTGTTATGACAAGTTTACTTATACAACTGTCCAATGTTCACCACTGCATCACTCATGCAGTAGCATAAAGTTATATGAAACATTTGCCAAAGCCTAGACAGCCAGTCAGAACAAAAAAAAGGGGTCAGAGCCCAGGAGCCCCTGGAGAACAGGCCTAGAAAATCCTGCTCTAAGCCTAGAAAAAGAGCCAATCTTGTAATATTTAGTAAAAGTGTGTACAGAAAACCAAGTTAATGCCTTTAGAAGGGCTCTAGAGCTCGTCCTTTTCCAAAATGCTCTAGAAGTAGCCAAATATCTGGTAGAGTGAGCTTTCATGTTCCAAGAAAGAGTCTTTCCTTGGTGGGAGTAAAAATAAATTGAAGGAATGAGATAATCTTTTCAAATGGGAAGCTAGAAAATAAGAATGGAAAGCTGTGAACCCCCCTTAAAGTTATACCACTCTTACATCCTCGGCAGAAGGGGTACATGGTGCAGAAAGAGGATTAGTCTTTTGAGTTTCCTTTCTCAGGGTTATTTACGGACTTCGATATAATGGGCATCTACACTTCCATACCCAAACCTATTACCTCTTCCCTAACCAGCAACTGAAGGATTCCAGCCTTCCTTTCCAAAATCAAAAGGTAGGTTCGCCCTTCTTGGCTGCACCCAACATCAGAACCCATAGCTCATCTAAACAATCCTATCTTGGTTTGTGATTTACTGTGGAGTTGACTGGTAGGAGAAGTTTTATTTGAATTTATATTTTTTACCACGGTTTTTCACTGAATGCAGGAAGGAAGGGATAGCTTGTAAGCAAGAACATTTACTTTGATTTATATTTTGTTGTTTTTAGCTTTAATTTTCACTGTTGTTAGAAACGGATAGGTTTTAGACAGGCAAGCTCTAGCCATCCCATGGGGACTAGTCAGCTATAAAGTCACATAGACTGCAGAGAGGACAAACCAGAGTTAATCTAAACAATCCTATCTTGGCTTGTGATTTATGATCTTTAGTGTTAAGAAGTGCAACTGTGAGCGATAGTGAGCAGAAACTACTGTGCACGATGCAAAGGAAATACAGCTTTTGTCTTACTTTCAGAACTCGTATGGTCAGAACAACTTTACTGTACTTAGTTTTTAGTTGTATATTGCTTGCATGATTTTTCTTAGAAGCTGATTTAAGCTCTCTGAATTCTGTGGTTACTGTTTTTGATTATTCTTTTCTTTTATTATTTTTTATTTGATTAAAGCTGCATATGGATTCCTTAAATGAGTATGCCATTAATGATTTGCTAATGCACAAATATCTTATACAGTGTAATAAATGCTATGCATATTTAAAAGTAACACCTGATAACACTGGTGATATGCGCACCTCATGTAAAAAGTTGGACGATTTGCTTACCATTATTAGAAGCAAATCTACATAGATGACAACTGCACTTGTGCAATTGGCAAGGCTTGGAGAACTGTTGTTACATATATTAATGACTGGACTGGTGAGATAAATAATGTTAAGAAAACAGCAAACAGAACACATTTAGGAAATTATGTATCTATTGTCGGTAAAGATCATACAGCCCTTATGAAACAAGATGATGCCCCATGACAACTTTGGAATTCTGGATGCAAGTATTCAGTGATCTGAGAGGATTAAGAGTGTTTAGAAGAAAACAAAACAGAAAGAAATGAAGAAGCTCACAATAACAAGGGGAAAAAAGAAACTGATAGGACACTGCTTTGTTATGCAATGCACAGATTACAGGGAATGATAAAATTTTTCTACCAGAAAACCTTCAGTCTACAGAAAAAGGCATTTTTCCAAAAGAGAAGGCAGAAAAAAAGAGGCAAAAGGCAGGTGAAAAGGAAGAAATCAGAATGTGGAAGGATTGGCAAACATTACTGTTAAGAAAAAAGAAGAGAAAGACAGATGCTGACTACATAGCTCAAGCTGTGGATGTACAAAGTCAGCTGGATGAGAGTTGTATGCTTGCAAATTTAATACACAACGAAAACAGCAGGATTAATTACTATTGGTGATGAAAATAGTACTGTTTTGTACCTACCATAAATGTAGATGTCCGATAGGTATGCAACTGCAGTCCTCACATATGGGTTGTCCTGCCTCAGGCAGCCCTTCGGTCGGCCGGATTCCAAAGTCTGGGTCTGGCGTCGGCTGATGTCGCCCTTTCCCCGACGTCAGAGCGCCTGGGGTATAAAAGCGTCAGCCGACGCCATCTTCTTCAGTGTTTCATGCCCCAAATGCCAGGTGCCCTCTAAGGAAGGCTAAATTTTGAAAATAGAGAAAAAATTCCAGACAAGTACAACAACAACATAAAAACAAATACACCATAAAAGATTACCCCAGGTAGCTAAAATGAGGGGTAGAAACCCAAACGAATGCCACAGAGGGGTAGGTGGGAGGGAAAACCTGACTGCAGTTGCATACCTATCGGACATCTATATTTATGGTAGGTACAAAACTGTACTATGTCCTTCAAGGATGCAACTGCAGTCCTCACATATGGGTTGAATACCATAGCCAACCTGGGGGTGGTAGGCACTAAGACAAAGATGGTGTAGCTAAAATGCCCTGCAGGACTGCAGAAGCAAACCCTGCTCTGGATCTGGAATATAAAGGCAGGTTGTAATGTTTGGAAAATGTATGCACGGAGCTCCATGTAGCAGCTTCTAAAATGTCCTTTGTTGCCACTCCTCTTAAAAAGGCTGTGGAGGTGGCTGTAGCTCTGGTGGAATGTGGCCTGATGTCAGCTGGCACAGTTTTTCCATGAAAAGAGTAGCAGAATCGAATGCAATTTCCAATCCATTTAGAAATTGTCTGTTTGGAAATTGCTTTTCCCTGCAATCCAGCAGCGCAAGCTACAAAAAGCTGGTCAGATTTTCTGAAAGACTTTGTTCTGTCCAAGTAGTAGCGCAACTGTCTGTGTATGTCCAAGGTGTGCAGAAGTCTCTCCTTTATTTTGAGGATTGGGAAAGAAGGTAGGCAGGTGAATAGCTTGATTCAGGGACACCCTGGATACCACCTTTGGCATGAATGACGGATTGGTTCTCAAAGACTCTGTCCTGATGAAAAATGAGAAATGGTTGTATTGCGCCATAAGGGCCTGTAGCTCAGAGACTCTTCTTGCTGAGGTTACTGCCAGAAGGAAAGCTGTCTTCCAAGACAGAAATTTCAACTCTGAAGATGCTGCTGGTTCAAAGGGAGGAAGAGTTAATTTTTCCAGCATGAAGTTGAGGTCCCATGCAGGCACTGGTGGTTTCCTTGGAGGGCTGATGTTCTTTATACCTCTCAGAAACTGTCTTGGCAATGGGTGAGAAAATACAGGCGGATCAGTGTTATATTTGGCAGATATTGCTGAAGCATGTATTTTTATGGAAGAATATGAAAGGCCATTGTGGAGCATTTCAGCCAAATATTCTAGGATCTGTGGAATGCTCATCACTGATGGGTCTTGACCCTTTTTGCTGTTCCAGATAAGAAATCTCTTCCATTTTGCTGAGTATGTTTTTCTAGTGGAAGGTCTGCGCGCCTCCAGGATGATATCTTTTACCCTTTTGGAAAGTGTATCTTGAGGAATAGTCATGGAATCTTCCAAGCTGTCAGCTTCAATGTTTTCAAGCTGGGGTGTAGTGTCCTGTAATTGTGATGTGTCAGAAGAAGTGGCCTTTGAGGAAGGAGCCACGGATTGGTGTGTGTCAAGCTCCGTAGCAGTGGGTACCAGTGTTGTCTTGGCCAGTCTGGAGCTATCAGTATGACTTTCGGTTGCTCTGTCTTGATCTTTAGTAACACCTTGGTCATCAAAGAAAGAGGTGGGAAGGCATATAGTGTTAGAGAGTTCCAACTGAAGGAGAGAGCGTCCACCTTCCATGCTTGAAAATGGTATGTCCTTGTGCAAAACTTTTTCAGATGGTGATTGAGGTGGGAGGCAAAAAGATCTATGTCCGGCCTTCCCCATGCTTGAGTTATTTGTAAGAAAATGTCTGGATGCAACATCCATTCGTGTGGATACATGATGTTTCTGCTTAGGCTGTCCGGCAGAACATTGTCCTTCCCTGGTACAAACTGGGATTGTAGCTCTATTTTCAATTGTAGGGAAATATCCCAGAGATTCATTGCCAGTCTGCAAAGAGGGTAGGAATGGGTACCTCCTTGCTTGTTTATGTACCACATAACTGTGGTATTGTCTGTCTTTATTAGTAGATGGCCCTGATGCATGAACTTTTCGAAGGCCTTGATTGCATGTATCACTGCCAGCATTTCTTTTTGGTTGATGTGCAGGTGCTTTTCTTTTTGTGTCCATTGTCCTTGAATGCATCTGCCCTCCATGTGCGCCCCCATCCATGGTCTGAGGCGCCTGTTGTTATGGTTTGACTTGTATGAGGCTTGCTGAAAGGCAGACCTTTGTTTATCTGGCTTGCTTGAGCCCACCACAGGAATTCCTTTTGAAGGCATGGAATGAGTGGGATCAATGCTTCCAGGCTGTGGCTGTGTTGAGACCATAGACTTTTTAGATACCACTGTAGTTTCCTCATATGCAGCCTTGCATGTGGAATCAGAAGAATGCAAGATGCCATGAAACCCAGGGCCTGCAGGATTTTCCTTGCAGTCATCTGGGGGTGTGTTGCTAATTTTCTGAAGTATTCTGGTAATTGTTTTTGTTTTTCTTTTGTCAGATACGCCATCTGGGTGTTTGTGTCCAGTGTGGCACCTAGGAAAGGTATTTGTTGGGATGGTACGAGACTTGATTTCTGAATATTGACTGTGTATCCCAAGGCCTGCAGTAGGTGAATGACATAGTCCAAGTTTTTTAACAAGGCTTGTTGGCTGTCCGCTTGTATAAGGCAGTCGTCCAGGTAAGGGTATATTTGTATCCCCTGGAGTCTGCAATGTGCAGTTACTGATGCCAGGCATTTCGTGAACACTCTGGGCGCAGTAGATAAGCCAAAGGGCAATGCTGAGAATTGATAATGCTCTGAGCCTGCAAGAAATCTGAGGTATCTTCTGCAACTTTGTCTGATTGGGACATGCAGGTATGCCTCCTTGAGGTCCAGAGTTACCAGCCAAGACCCCTTGCCCAGCGTGGGAAGGAGTTGCTGTAAAGTCAGCATTTTGAATTTTGGCACAATAAGGTAAGTATTCAGTGCGGACAAGTCCAGAATGGGTCTCCATTGGTTTTCTTTTCTTGGAACAAGGAACAGTCTTGAATAAAATCCTTGGCCTTGTTCTGCAGAAGGAACCTTCTCTATTGCTCTTATTTGGAGTAGGTTTGTTATTTGTTTGAGTGCCTCTGCCCTTCGATTTGGTGACAGGTTTGGCCTTCCATGTCTTGTTGGTAGTGTATGAAAATGGAATCTGTATCCTTTGTCTATTATGTCCAGTATCCAGTTGTCCTTTGTAATATTGTGCCAATTTTGTGAGAATAAAGATAATTTTCCGCCCAAAGGTGCTTCTAATTGAGCCCTGGATGGCGGAGTCAAAGTCAAGTCATTGAGATTGTCCCTGCGGAGCAGTGGAAGGTCCTGCCCCACCTCTCTGGTTTGGAGGCTGCCATTGGCGTCCTCTGTAGGAGCCTCGAGTTTGCTCTCTACCTCTGCAACGTCTGTTTTTGCCTCTTTGAAATTTGTCTGCGTCTGTAAAGGCCCAATGCTTAGAAGGCCAATTCCTGCTGAATCTTGGAGGCTGTACCTGGAGGAAATCTTTGACTGTTTGCACTGATTTTGCCTTTTCCTCTATTTTCTTTAAAACCTCTTGTGCAGTAGCACCAAATAGCTTATGTTTCTCTAGTGGTGCGTCCAAAAGCTTAATTTTCACATGGTCTGGCAATGTTTGTTCCTTTAACCAAGCATGTCTGCGTATGACCGCACCTGTCATTGCTGCTCTACATGAAGCTTCCAATGCATCATATCCACACTGAAGGAAATGGTTGCTAACCTGCTGAGTATTATGAACCAATTCCTGTAACCCCTTTCTATCTAATGGTTCAGGGGAAGCCAATTTCTTTTGCAAGTCATCCAACATGTATTCCTGATACTGAATCATATGAAATTGACAATTTAATGCTCGCATAGAAAGGGTGGAAGATGTATATACTTTCTTGCCCCACCTTTCTAAAGCCCTGGAATCTCTTTCCGAAGGAAGTGGATTCTTAGCAGCAGTGGAGGAAACCCCTTTAGGCCCCTGAGAAATAGTTTCAGGGTCAGCAGTATGGCCCTTGTACAGAAATTGATGTGTGTCTGGGACCCTGTAGTACCTGTCTGGCTTGACAGGAGCAGGGGGGAGGGAGTCAGGGGAAACACTAGATTCTAAAGTACACTATCTAAAGCATTTAAAACTGGAGGAATAGCTAAGGGTCTATCCTGAGGTAGCTTTAAAAAATCCCTTAACCTTTTCCTAGAATCTGAGTATTCTTGGCCTTGCCATTTGAAGTGTTCCCTCATGGAATGAAGCGTTTCCCCAAAGGAAAACTCAGGAGGAGAAGCAGAGGGAATGGATTCCTCCGCATCAGAATCCTCGTAGGCCGGGAAGGCCTCCTCCTGGTAGTCTGAATGTGCAGAATCACCTGAGGCCTCATCGGAGGACTGGGGATCTACCTGCTCAACCCTAGGCCTCCTGACAAAAGGTGGTTGAGAGCCTCTATCTGGATGTGGCTGAGAACTCCTAATTAAAGAAATAAGGTCCTCAGCTAAACTTAAAATTTGAGAACCAGAAGTGGATCCCAGAGAAACAGATCTTGGAGGGAGAGACTTAGCCTGTTTGGCAGCCTTAGCACGTGTGTAGGCCTTAATGGACATAGACACTGGAGGCCTGGCAGTCCCACGTGCTGGAGTAGTCTTATCCACTGAAATGGTGTCAGAAAAATCCTGGGCTACGGTCTCAGAGGGGAGAACAGAAACCGGCACCGAGCTGGCCTCCGGTACCGAAGTAACCGGTGGGGCGGTGTCGTCGGTCTGTAGCGATTGTGAAACCGGCTCAGAAGAGACAGAGACACTCACGGTAGGCCTAAGCGTGGTGTCGGCTGAGACCGCGGGTGTCGGTCCTTATCCTTCCGTTTTTTAGGTAAATGTGCTGTCGGAAGCTCCGACGGCATGATATAACAGAATTCTTCCCCAAAATAATCCTGTGCAAACTCTGACCGACGCCTAACGGTGCATTTATTGAAAGAAGCACAAGCTGTACAGGCCGAGACGTTGTGTTCTGGGCCTAAGCAGGGTAAGCAGTAAGAGTGGAAATCCTTATGAGGTATTTGTTTCCCACAAGTTAAACAATTATTAACTTTTACAGTTTTATCTGACATCGGCTGAGGCAAGAAAAGGTCCCCAACTGGGTACTTAGCTTTTTTGAAGACTTCAGTAGCTGAAAACACAGGAGCTGGCCGACCGGCACTTGCGAACTGCTTCTGCTTCGGGCGCCGCGCGGCAAGAAAGACTGAAGAAGATGGCGTCGGCTGACGCTTTTATACCCCAGGCGCTCTGACGTTGGGGAAAGGGCGACATCAGCTGATGCTGGACCCAGACTTTGGAATCCGGCCGACCTAAGGGCTGCCTGAGGCAGGACAACCCATATGTGAGGACTGCAGTTGCATCCTTGAAGGACATCTACCCTTTCTGGATTTTGTCTGAACCTGAAGAGATCAGCTCACCAGCACTCTGCTTTTTCTACCCCTGATGTACTTGGTTATCCTGTGTGCTCCTGTCCACCAAGGAATAAGCAGCTGGGAACTAAACGGTACAGCCCCAAAGATACTAACGACTGCTGCAATTAGTTTTACTTTTACATGTAAAACTACAGAGTAACTGTGTATGTTACAGCCTTTTCTTGTACAAATAGGAGCAGCACACACTCGATCAGGCCAACGCTTTAGCCCTCCCTGCACTCTCTTAGCAAATCCTCACCCATCACTATTCCTGCATTTCCAGCTTCAACCCCTCCCCCCCAGCTAAATTACTCACAGTAGTTCGGCTTTAAAGTGTAGAATATTTCAGGGCGCAAATAATAATAATATAGTTCAGTGCAGAATATTTCAGGGCACAAATATTAATTTAGTTCAGTGCACAATCAATAATATAAAGTTTGTTACACTTACCCTGCAATCATTAGCCTGGGGTTTATTGCTCGCTCCGCTCACTGCGCTCCCCTCCCTGCCCCAATATCCCACCCGCCCCCACCACATCCACATATATTGCAACCTTAGAAACACACCCACCTCAATCCACCTATCACTCCACACCTCACAAATATCTCCACACCACAACACCACCCACCATCTAATATCACAACCCACCCTACATAATCGTGTCACTACCAAACACATTTCTAATCCTTACCTGCACTTTTCTTTCCTACATTACATCCTACCATTGTAATACAGTGATAAACCCTAACCACTTTCAGTCTACACTTACATCAACCCCCCTCAAACATCCATTACATAATTTTCCCACCCAAACCACAAAACATCTCCTCCCAGCACAGCCTTTAAGCTATCAGACTCCCTACCCTACAACAAATTTTTCAACACATATATCAAACATATACTCAGCACCCTCTCCAAACTCATTCTCAGTGAAGATGTGCACTCCAACCCTGCCCCCGAACTCACCAACCCACCCACAAATCCCCCACCAATAAACCCCACCACCCTAATCACTAACAGAAAACCTAATGACCTCCTTATAATGTCTCTCAACATTAGAAGTATCTGTAGTAAAGTCCAAGACCTCCAAGCCCACATAAACCTGCACTCCCCTGACATCCTTCTCCTAAAAGAAATCTGGCTTAAACCTCACATAAAAAAATGAAGAAATACTTCCACGTGAATACAACATCCTCCATAAAGACAGACTATCCAGGAAAGGAGGTGGTGTGGCACTAATGTATAAACACCACCTCAATATACATATTCTCACCAAATCAGCCCCCCAGTTTGACAAGGAAGAAATCCTATACACCTCCATCAAAATAAACCCTAAGAAAACAATCAACATTATAAGGTGCTACTTCCCACCAGGCCAAAATATTCCTCCCTTAGAAAACCTCCTACTTTGGTCAAATCTCTCCCTATCCCAAGAAACTGTCATCCTTGGAGATTTTAACATTGATTTGCTATCCTGTAATAGCAAACACCCAGCACTCCACCTAAATCTTCATGGTTTCTCACAGCTAATACAATCCTCCACCAGGATAAAGAAAAACCCTACAAATCACACTACTTTTGACTGAAGCTTAGTAAACAAAAACCATAACTCTTACCTGTCAGGCTGTCTACCTGACTCCCTCAGCGACCATTCTCCTACTTTCCTACTACGGCACCACATAAAAAATAGCAAACCCATTATCTACAGATCTGTCCACAGTAAAAAAAAAAAGAAGTTATGTACTCACCATAACGTTCCATCTGAGTAGTCATACCTCATTTTTCTGCAACCTGTGGGTATATGGAGCCGTATCGGATCCAAGCCGGCAACCTTTTTCTAGCATCTGCTCCAAACTCCGAGCTTCTCCCCTTACCCATAATGCCCTACCATCTCCTATCTTCCCTCAGATCGAGTTTGCTGCAACTAACAATATATATGGAACTCAACCCAATAACCAACCTGAAAACAGGATAAGGTCCGGGGGATGGAGTGAGGGAATGTTGCAGAAAAATGAAGTATAATAACTGCTCAGATGGAACGTTATGGTGAGTGCATAACTTCTTTACCTGGAACCTGTGGGACAGAGTCCCCAGCTACTCCAATCCTGGGAGGCCCTTATGGAAGGATATTCCTGAGCACCACAGAGCCAAAGGATGCTCTATCCCTCAAAATCAGATCCAATTTGTAATGGGAAATGAAGGTATGTGAATTGGCCCATGTCGCTGCTGCACAAATCTCGTCCAAAGGTACCCTGGACCAACAAGCAGCAGATGTCATCATGGACCTGGTAGAGTGAGCCTTAACTATACCAGGAGGAGATAAATATTTTGCTTTGTAAGTATGTGAAATGCAAAGAGTGATCCATCTGGCTAAAGAAACTTTAGAAATAGCTTTACCCATAAACACTTTGGAAATGGAAATAAACAATTGGTCAGTCTTGTGGAAAGACTTCATTCTATGTAGATAAAAACGAAGTTGTCTATGAACATCCAACAAATGGAGTTTGTATTCACCTTTATTTTGAAAGTTGGGAAAGAAAACGGGCAGATTAATGGACTGGTTTATGTTTGCTTCAGCTGCCACTTTAGGTTAGAAGGAAGGGTTAGTACGGAGGGAGACCATATCCTTATGGAAGACCAAATACAGAGGCACGGCAGACCGAGCTTGAAGCTCAGAAACTCTCCTAGCCGATGTGATGGCGACTAGGAAATCTGTCTTCTAGGACAAAAATTTTAAGTCCACTGAAGCTGCGGGTTCAAAAGGAGGGGTTACCAATGCCTGTAAAACAAAAGTAAGGTCCCAAGGAGGTACAGAATCCTTGACAGGGGGGGCCATAGCAGAAACGTACCTTTAAGAAAAGCCTTACACAGCCTAGAGGGGGCTAAGGCCATGTTGTCTTCACCAACGTGAAAACTGGAAATGGCTGCCAATTGTACTTTCACTGTGGATGAACTAGCTCCTTGCTAAAAGATACCAGACAGGAAGTCCAACACCGCTGGAACAGGAGCTGTAAAGGGATCTATTTCTCTCTGTGAAGCCCAAATGGAAAAGCGCTTCCATTTACTGCAATATAGTTTCCTAGTGGAGTCTTTAAGAGAGGCCACTAGAATGGATTTTGCCTGGGATGAAAGACCAGGAGTCCTGGCGTTTAACGGAACTGGAGCAACCAAGCTGTTAGCTTGAGGCTGCCCAGATCGGGTGGTCATGTCCCCGGTGGATGGGAAATTAGATCTGGGCAGGGATCCAGAAGCCACGGGGGAGTTAATAGATGAGACCAAAGTAATGGGAACCAAACCTGATGAGGCCAGAACAGGACAATGAGGATCACTTTGCACCGTAGACGGCAAGCTTTCTGAAGAAACTTCGGAATGAGAGGTAAAGGTGGATAAGCATACAGAAGCCCGGGGGTCCAAACATGGACTACAGCATCTCTGGGGACTTCCCCTGGTGAGGGAATCAGTGCGAAGAACTTGCTGCACTTCGTGTTGGAAGGAGATGGGAAGAGATTGCAGCAAGGCTTACCCCAAGCCAGGAAAATCTCCTCTGCTACTGACTGTTTCAGAGACCACTCGTAAGGCATCAGAATGGCCCGGCTCAATCTGTCCGCTAAAATGTTGGAGCGCCCCGGGATGTGCATTGCTATCACACACCAACCGGTGGAAATCTCCCATTCCCACACTCTCGTGGCCTCACGACATAGAGGGTAGGATCTGGTCCCCCCCCTGCTTGTTGATATACCAGACGACTGACATGTTGTCTGACTGAATTGCAATCAATCCGAGAGGGAGGACTGTGTGAAAGGCTTCCAACGCTAAAAACACTGCCCTCATCTCTAGAACATTTATGTGCAAATTGGTCTTTGTCTGGGACCACGTGCCTTTGACTGCCCTTCCCAAACAGTGTCCCCCCCTCCCACCCGAGTTGGGAGGCATCCGTGGTCACTGTGGTTTGGACTGAGGGTGACTCAAATGGGTGTCCTTTTGATATCTCCGGTGAAGTTAACCACCAAAGAAGAGATGTCCTGAAGACATGACTGATCTTGATCGGAAATTCCATGGGTAGTTCTAGCCAAGACCACTGGACAGCCAGAGTCCATTGAAGAACCCGCATGTGAAGGCGTGCATACGGGAGAATAGATATGGCAGCAACCATGGAGCCCAGAGCCCGGAGAACCTCGCTCGCCTTTGAAGACTTTGAGTTCGCTATCTGAGCTATGTGGCCCCTGAGATGTAGAATCCTGTCTGGAGTTAGAAATACCTTCATCTACAAAGTGTCTAACCGTGCCCCAATGAAGTCTAGAATTTGTACTGGTTGCAAATGGGATTTGTGAACATTGACTGTAATTCCCAGTAGGTCTGCTAACCGAATGAAATAATCTCGGGCCAGACACAAGTGATGCTTGTTGTGAGCAGCGAAGAGCCAGTCGTCCAGGTATGGAAAAGTACAGTTTTGTACCTACCATAAATGTAGATGTCCGATAGGTATGCATCTGCAGTCCTAACATATGGGTTGTCCTGCCTCAGGCAGCCCTTCGGTCGGCCGGATTCCAAAGTCTGGGTCTGGCTTCGGCTGATGTCGCACTTCACCCGACGTCATAGCTGCTGTTTATTGGGTATAAAGGCATCAGCCAACGCCATTTTCCTCAGTGTTTCTTGCCCCAGATGCCAGGTGCCCTCTAGTAAGGCTAAATTTGGATAAATGCAAATAATTCCAAACAGTAGAGAGCAAACAATATAAAAATATATATAAATATATATACATATATACAAACAAATACACCATAATAGATTCCCCCCAGCTAGCTAAAAGAGGGGTAAATACCCTAGGAATACCACAGAAGGGAAGGAGGGTGGGTAATCCTGACTGCAGATGCATACCTATCGGACATCTACATTTATGATAGGTACAAAACTGTACTATGGGTAGAATACCATAGCCAAACTGGGGGAGGAGGCACTAAGATAAAGATGGTATAGTTAAGATCCCTTGCAAAACAGCAGTTGCAAAACCTGCTCGGGATCTAGAGTATAAGGGAAGATTGTAATGCTTGGCAAATGTATGCATGGAGCTCCAAGTAGCAGCTTCTAAAATGTCTTTGGTAGCCACTCCTCGTAGGAAAGCTGTAGTGGTGGCTGTAGCTCTTGTGGAATGAGGTCTGATATTAGCAGGAGTTGTCTTTCCATGAAAAGAGTAGCAAAATCGAATGCAATTTCCTATCCATTTTGAGATTGTCTGCTTTGAAATTGCTTTTCCTTGCATTCCTGTTGCATATGCTACCAGAAGCTGGTCAGTTTTTCTGCTGGTCTTAGTTCTGTCCAGATAGTAGCGTAATTGTCTGTGCACATCCAAGGTATGTAGCAGTCTTTCCCCTGTTCTGTGGGTTGGGGAAGAATGTAGGTAAATGAATCACTTGGTTCAATGATACTCTGGAGACCACTTTTGGCATAAAGGTAGGGTTAGTTCTCAGAGAGACTCTGTCCTGATGGAATATAAGGAAGGGTTGTACTGCCATTAATGCCTGTAACTCAGATACCCTTCTTGCTGAAGTAATTGCTAGCAGGAAAGCAGTTTTCCAAGACAAGAATTGTAATTCTGCTGTTGCTGCTGGTTCAAAAGGGGGAAGTGTTAACTTTTCCAGCACAAAGTTGAGATCCCATGTAGGTAAAGGTGGTTTCCTTGGAGGCTTTACATTTCTGATTCCTCTCAAGAACTGCCTGAGTAGAGGATGAGAGAAGACAGGAGGATCCATGTTGTATTCTGCTGAAATTGCTGATGCATGAATCTTAATGGAGGAGTAAGACAGGCCATTGTGGAACAGCTCTGCTAAATATTCCAGGATGTGTGCTATGTTTGCCAATGAGACATTTTCTCCCTTTGCTGCATTCCAAATGAGGTATCTTTTCCACTTGGCTGAATAAGTCTTCCTTGTGGAGGGTCTGCGTGCCTCCAGGATAATGTCCTTAACCCTCTGAGATAAACCTGGGTTATTTTGTTTTATGCAATATTCCAAGCAGCTAGCTGCAGTGTTTTCAAGTTTGGATGTAGGATCTTGTAGTTGTCCTGTGTTAGTAGTAAGGGACATAGAGGTAGATGCCGTGCGTATGTCTGAGACATGCTTCTCAGTAGCGGGTACCAATGTTGCCTCGGCCAGTCTGGAGCTATCAGAATTACCCTTGGCTGATCCTCTCTGATCTTCAGTAGAACTTTGTACATCAAGGAAAGAGGTGGAAATGCATATGCTGTCAGGTTTTTCCAGCTGAAGGAAAGGGAGTCCACCCTCCAAGCAAGTGGGTGGTATGCTCTTGTGCAGAATTTCTTCAATTGGTGATTGTGTGGGGAGGCAAACAGGTCTATCTGTGGTAATCCCCATTTCTTTGTTATGGCTTTGAAGATATCTGGATGCAGCATCCATTTGTGAGCATCCGTGGTAGTTCTGCTTAAAGTGTCTGCTAGAGAATTTTCTTTTCCTGGTACAAATCTGGCCTGAAGTTGAATGTTGAGGTTCAGGGCCACATTCCACAGGTCCATTGCCATCCGGCATAGAGGATATGAATGTGTACCTCCCTGTTTGTTGATGTACCACATGACTGTGGTATTGTCCTTCCTTATCAGCAGATGACCCTGTTGAAGGAGTGGTCTGAATGCCTGGATCCCATGTTTCACTGCCAGCATCTCCTTTAGATTTATGTGTAGATTCAGCTGGTCTTGGGTCCATAGGCCTTGTATACACTTGTCCATCATGCGTGCCCCCCATCCTAGGTCTGAGGCGTCCGTGGTGATGGTCTGGCTTGGATGTGGTTTGTGGAAAGGCAAGCCTCTGTTCAACTGACAGGCCTGAGCCCACCACAGGAATTCTTGCTTCAGGCATGGAATTATTGGAATATGGGCTTCTAGACTGTGCTTGTGTTGAGACCATACATTCCTTAGATACCATTGTAGCTTTCTCATATGCAGCCTGGCATGCGGAACCAATATTATGCAGGATGCCATGTAGCCCAGGGCTTGCAGGACTTTCCTTGCAGTAAGCCGAGCTTGTGTTGTTAATGTCATGAAGTAGACTGGTAGTTGCTTTTGTTTTTCTTCTGTGAGAAAAGCCATCTGAGTTGATGTGTCTAATTCTGCACCCAAGAATGTTATCCTTTGTGATGGTACTAGTCTTGACTTTTGCATGTTGACTGTGTATCCCAAGGCTTGCAACAGTTGTATGGCATTTTCCAAATCTTTTGTTAACTTTGCCTTGTTGTCCGCTTGTATTAGGCAGTCGTCCAGGTATGGGTAAATCTAAATTCCCTGAAGTCTGCAATGAGCAATTACTGATGCCAGGCATTTCGTGAATACTCTGGGCGCAGTAGATAAGCCAAAAGGCAATGCTGAGAATTGATAATGCTCTGATCCTGCAAGAAATCTGAGGTGTCTTCTGCAATCTGGTCGTATAGGGACGTGCAGGTATGCCTCCTTGAGATCTAGAGTCACCAGCCAAGACTCCTTGCCCAGCATGGGAAGAAGTTGCTGGAGGGTCAGCATTTTGAATTTTGGAACAATGAGGTATGTGTTTAGTGCGGACAAATCTAGAATAGGTCTCCATTGATTTTCTTTTCTTGGTACAAGGAAAAGCCTGGAGTAAAATCCTTGGCCTTGTTCCATAGGTGGCACCTCTTCTATAGCTCTCATCCTTAGTAAGTTGTTGATTTGTCTTAGAGCGTCTGTTTTTTGGCTTGGTGGTAGGTTTGGCATTCCTCTCTTTTTTGGTAGAGTATGGAAGTGAAACCTGTAGCCCTTGTCTATTGTTTGTAAAGTCCATTTGTCTCCTGTAATGTAATGCCAGTTGTCAGAGAATAAAGCTAGTTTTCCGCCCAAGGGTGCTTCCAGTTGTTCCCTGGTAGGCGGAACTAGTGCCAAGTCACTGTGTCTGCCCTGTGGAAGTGGTTGTAGTTGATTCTGTGGCAGTACTTCTCTGGTTGGTAAGTTGCCACTGACGTCCCCTGTAGGCACCCCTAGATTGACCTCTGCCTCTTGGGCGTCTATTTCTGCCTCTCTGCGCTCTGGAGTTGCCTGGAAAGGACCAATTCTTCGAAGGCCAATTTCTGCTAAACCTCGGAGGTTGGACCTGTAAGAAATCCTTGACTGTTTGGACAGATTTTGCTTTTTCTTCCACCTTTTTTAGAACCTCCTGTGCAGGGGAGCCAAACAAACTTTGTTTCTCCATGGGAGCATCTAGGAGTTTTGACTTAACATGGTCTGGTAAGGATTGTTCTTTTAACCAGGCATGCCTTCGAATCACTGTTCCAGTCACAGCTGATCTAAAGGAAGCCTCCAGTTCATCATAGCCACATTTTAAGAAATGGTTACTGACCTGCTGAGAGTTATGTACCAAATCCTGAAGGGACTTGCGGTCTAAAGGTTCAGGAGAAGATAGTTTTTATTTAGCTGGTCTAACAAAAATTCCTGGTACTGAATCATGTGAAATTGACAGTTCAAGGCCCTGCCGAAAGAGTAGCAGAAGTATAAACCTTTTACCCCATCTCTCTAATGCTCTAGATTCCCTTTCAGAGGGAAGAGGGTTTTGGCAGAGGCAGCTGCCACACCTTTAGGGCCCTGTGAAATGGTTTCAGGGTCTGCAACAGGAGCCTTATACAAATGGTAGTGTGTGTCCGGGACCCTGTAATATCTGTCTGGCTTGGCAGGGGCCGGAGGAAGAGAATCAGGAGCAGTGCAGGCATCATTATATGCATCATCAACAACTGTTAGTACTGGCAGAATGGCTAAAGGCCTATGCTGTGGTAAGTGTAAAAAGGTCCTTAGCCTTTTCCTTGAATCTGAAAAATCCTGGCCCTGCCATTGGAAGTGTTCCCTCATAGCATGCAAGGTTTCCCCAAAGGAAAATTCTTCAGGAGGAGAAGCAGAAGGAATGGAGTCTTCTGCATCAGAATCCTCATAAGGAGAATATGGGCCTTCGTGAGGGTCTGAAAGGTCTGAGTCATCCGATGAATAATCTGTAGAGACAGGTTCCGGTGGTTCAGTCCTAGGCCTCTTGTCTGGAGGGGGCTGAGAGGCCCTGTCTGGGTGAGGTTGGGATCCTCTGATCAAAGAAATGAGATCCTCAGCCAGGCTGAGTATTTGGGAACTAGAAGTAGGCCTATGTGAAGGAGTTTTGGCAGGCAAGGCCTTAGAAGATATAGCTGCCTTAGCCCTGGCAAAAGCCTTGATAGACATGGAAGCAGGGGGTCTAGCAGCCCCACGTGCAGGGGTAGTTATGTCTAAAGGAATAGTGTCTGATAAATCCTGGGTGCCTGCTTCTGTAGCAGTAAATTCAGTAGCAGATTCAGCCATGCTCTGTGAGGCCTCGGCTATCAGAAGCATGCTTTCGGCCGAAGGAAGAACCGGGGGCTCGGTTTCAGCTGAAACCGAGACATTCGCGGTTGGCCTAACCGTGGTTTCAGCCGAAACCGCGGGCCGCGAATGTCGGTCCTTTTCCTTGCGCTTTTTAGCTAATTGAGAAGTCGGAGTCTCCGACGGCATTTTGTATGCAAAAGCGGGACCAAAAAACTCCTCTGCAAACTCCGACCGACGTCTAAGTGTCCGTCGGTTGAAGGAAGCACAGGCTAGACAAGCTGATACGTCATGGTCTGGGCCTAAGCAAGGAAGGCAGTAAGAGTGGAAATCCTTATGAGGTATTTGTTTCCCACAAGTTAAACAATTATTTACTTTGTCTGACATCGGCTGAGGCAAGAAAGAGTCCCCAACGGGGTACTTAGCTTTTTAGAAGTCTTCGGTAGTAGAAATCTCTGGATCTGACCAACCGGCACTTGCGAACAGCTTCTGCTTCGGGCACCGCGCGGCAAGAAAGACTGAGGAAAATGGCGTTGGCTGATGCCTTTATACCCAATAAACAGCAGCTATGACATCGGGTGAAGTGCGACATCAGCCGAAGCCAGACCCAGACTTTGGAATCCGGCCGACCGAAGGGCTGCCTGAGGCAGGACAACCCATATGTTAGGACTGCAGATGCATCCTTGAAGGACATCACCTGAATAACCTGAAGCCTCAGGGGAGCCGCTACAACTGCCATTACCTTGGTGAACACCCTGGGGGCTGTGGTGAGACCAAAGGGTAGGGCCCTGAACTGTAAGTGACTGGCTCCCAGCCGGAAGCGCAGAAACCTCCTGGAGCTTCTGTGTATTTTGATGTGGTAGTAAGCATCCTGAAGGTCTAATGAGCACATCAGTCGCACTCTCGGAGATAAGGTAGAATGGACTGTAGGGTGACCATCTGCAATTTCTGTTTTGCTACCGACAGGTTTAATGTTGACAGGTCTAGAATGGGCCTGAGGTCCCCCGTCTTTTTTGGCACCAAAAAGAACCTTGAGTAGATGCCTAATCCGGACTGATTGGGGGGGGACCTTTTCGATGGCTCGTTTGAGAAGCAGATTTGAAACCTCTAGAGCTGTGGCCTCCCTGTGAGCGGGTGGAACATCCAGGAGGTGATCTGTAATGTTTGGAGGGGCAATCAAAGGAATAGACCTGGGTGGTATCTGAGGGGATGGGCTGGGGTCTCAATCCCAGGGAGAGAACCCGCTCCACCACTTGGAAGGCCGAGGGAGAAGTCCTCCCCGGACCCGAAGCGGGGACCGGAGCCGAAGACAGCGTAGCCTGAGGTCCGAGGGAACGGATCGGGTCCAAAAGAGTCAGAGCCGAAGAATCCATTCCCCAGGGTCCGACTTCCTGTCCGATGCTCTAAGAGTCACTCGGATCCGAACAAGTCAGATCTGAGGAACTCAAGGTAACAGCCAGAGTCGAGGTTGGAGGAACCGTCGGCGCCGAGCTACCAGCTCCGAAGAACCTCGGATCCAACAGCCCCGAAGCACGGATCGGGGAAAGAGAGATGGGGCGGAAAAGAGGCATGGAGGTCACCCCTCCAGAGGGAGAGGGACCTGGCAAGACTCCCATCTGAATTTGGGTCTGAAGAAATCTCCGCATCATCCTGTCCGTATCCATGTCCGATAGTCTCTGAGTCGACCTCGAAGAGGCCACTGACTCGGATCTGGCTGGTCTGCACAGAGGGGTGGAGGGCCTCTGGTCCAAATGTTCCAACAGCTCTGGTGAGAAACACTGTGACCGGAGCCGAGGAGAAAAAGGACTCATGGTCTTAGATGGAGGGCTGAGAAAGAGTTCCCTGTCTGGGGATCTCTTGCAATGCCGTTCTTTCTTTTTCTCCCTTTCTTCTCTGCATCTTTCCTTTTCCTTCTTTTTGTCTTTTTCTTTATCTTGTCCTTTGTCAGACTCACTGACTGAAGATCTGTCCTTAGAGGACACATCGCCAGACAAAGAGGGGGTTGAGTCCCTGTCTGGGGAGGTGCACTAGCGACAGACGCAGAATCCAGCATGGCAACAGGGAGAAGGCCTTTGGTAACTAGCTTGGCCTTACGATCCCTAAGGGCCCTAGGGTTGAAGCCTGAACAGATAGCACACTGAGTGGATAAATGTGCCACTCTAAACATATCACACACAGAGTGTGACCATCGGCAGGGGAAAGCTTATGGCCACACGCTCTACATTTTTTGAACACAGGCTTTGGCTGGTCAGCCATAGTCCTGCACTCAAAGGTAAAGGTAGTACCTTCCCAAAAAAAACACACACACACGCACACACACACACACGCACACACACACACACACACACACACAAACACAAGTAGGGGAAGGGCAGGCCTGACTACTACTCTAATACAAAAAACATTTTTTTTTTTTACACTAACGACCAACACATTACTACAGAAGGGGAGGAAAGGTAATCCTAGACAAGCACACTTAGATATAAGCAAAAGTTTCCACTTACTATCCCCTTTTTAGCTCAGAGCAAAGGAGACCACGATGCACACTAATGGTGCGGCAAACGAGATCTGGGGGAAGATAGGAGATGTTAGGGCATTATGGGTAAGGGGAGGAACTCTGAGCTTGGAGCAGATGCTAGAAAAAAGTTGCCGGCTCAGATCCGATACGGATCCGTATACCCACAGGTTGCAGATAAATTGAAGTCAACTACTTCAGATCTAATTTTAACCCCCAACTCCTTTATCTCCTCCCTTCAAAAAATGAACTGGGCACCTCTAAAGTACATCCACCTAGATGAAGCAGTTCATTTCTTTAATAGTATTTTCCTCAACATCCTTAACACCCACGCCCCCCCCAAAGAAAAACCAAAATCAGAACAAAAAACTCCCCCTGGCTACAAAAAAAACACCTTGGGCCTTATGAAAGCCAGGGATAAAACATGGGAATGCTGGTGCAAAACCAAAAACCCCTCAGATAGACAACTCTTCCTTGAACTGCAAAATAAGGTCAAAAAACAAATATAATCAGACAAAGCCTTTTTCTATCAGACATCCCTAAACTCTTCCCATAACAACCCCAAGCAATTCTGGTCCACTATTAACTCTATTCTCTCTCCAGGAAAAGTAAACACCCGCCCTACCAACCACCCCATCTCTCCACCAACAGCATAGCTGACTCCTTCAATACACATTTCACAGAAACCGTACTATCCCTAACCAAAAACCCTTCCCTACATTTACTTCCCCCACAGCCAACCAAAATCCACCCCTCCCTGCTTTCATCCTCTCTACAATACCCAACTCCTACATATGAAAACTCCTAACTAAACTAAAACCCACGAGACTTGCAGCTGACAACCTGCCCACTGAATACCTGAAAATAGCAGCTGATGTCCTAGTCTAGCCAATCTCCATATTAATAAACCGCTCCATATCTGAATCCTATGTAGCCACACTATGTAAAATATCCCACATCATTCCCCTGCACAAAGGTGGCCCCTCCACTGACCTCTCAAACTATCGCCCCATTGGCATCCTGTCCCCTCTCTCCAAGATACTCAAAAAATACATCAACTCACAGGTCTCCAAATATCTCCTAAACAATAACCTCCTCGCCAATACCCAGCATGGTTTCAGACCACACCACAGTACGACTACAACTCTGATCTCTTTCACAAATTCTATCCTTCAGCACAAAAACAATGGCCTCCTTTCCTCCCCCATATTTCTCAATCTATCTAAGGCCTTTGACATTGTCTCTCACAACCTACTACTCTCTACTCTTTCAAACCTTTACTTCTCCACTTCAGCCATAAACTGGTTCCATAGCTACCTACATGGCCGCCAGCAATCAGTTGTCTGGGACAATATATCCTCTTCCCTCCCTGTTACCCTCCGAGTTCCCCAAGGCTCCATCCTTGGCCCCCTTCTCTTTTCCCTTTTCACTAACAGCCTACACACTGCCACCAAACATGCCTCCCTCATACAGTATGCCAATGACTCCACCCTCATCTGTTCAGCTCATGCACTAACAGAACTCCAACAGATCACACAAGAATCCTTTTGCTCCATTGAAAGCAAGCTATCTAATGCTCAGCTCCTCCTCAACCCAAAAAAGACCAAACTCCTCATATTCCAACCCACCAAAACCACCGTAAACACCTCTCATTTCAATATCCAAGCCAAGGATAATACGTCCATATCACCAACTGCCCACACCAAACTACTTAGTGTACAGATAAACAACCTCAAATTTGACACCCACATATCTCAAACAATAAAAAAAAGTTTACCAAGAACTGGGTGCTCTTTACAGAAACCACCAATACCTCACCAAACCAGCTAGGATTTCTATCGCCAATTCCCAACTTATATCCACCCTACTCTATGCATCACCCATACTTACAACCCTTAGAAAATCTGACCTAAACAAACTTGAAGTCTGCTACAATAAAATCGCAAAATTTGCCACCTGCACCACATACCACAACCACCACTGTCTCCCCCTTAGGGACCTAGACTGGCTAGAGCTCCATCAACTTCTTCACCTAAACCAACTCACCTTTGATCATAAACTTGTTAACCACCCTCTCAGTACCCCAGCTCTTCACACACTTCTCCAGCCCCACCACTCCTCCAGACCCCTACGCTCCTGCAATAAAAATCTGCTCCAAGTCACCAAAGCAAAAATTATGCAGGGGAAACACTGTTCTCATGTGCCATATCCAAGCTCTGGAACAACCTGCCAACTAACATTACTACCCTCCCTAGCCATCTTTTCAAGCCTGCTCTTAAATTGCATCTAAAATCTCACTAGCTCTGTCCTTGCCAAAACCCCAACTAAATCCAGGCCTTGCCAACAAATTTTTCATTTCTTCTTTGATCATAACTCTAGTGTCAGACAAAGTGTTTTCTATGAATTCTTTTACCTAGTATTCTTGTATTCTGTTCTGTATATGCATATACTTAAACCTTAACAAATCTTCCATTGCATTTGTCATGCTAACACCTTTTATCACTGTAAAATGATACTGTCTAGGCTGTATACCATGTTATCTATATGTAACTTTCTGTGGAGCTTTTCTCCTCGGGCCTCCGCTGGAAAAGGACTTGTGTCTAGTCTGACTTTTCCCGGTAAACAAATGTAAATAAATAAATAAATAAACTGGTAGAGCAGACAATACTGTATTAGAAGCTGAAGATTCTACAGATCTGATCAGAAAAGATATCCTTGTAATTCGAGATTTAATTATTAGTGGAACTGATACTTAGATTTGCAGAGAAGATGATGAACATCAAATAATGTTATGCATGTAGCAAAAATAGATGTGAGACAAGCCTTGGAACGCCTTAATGTAAGGAAGTATGGATCTATTTTTATTCATGTCTGTACAAATGATCTCATCCGCAAGCACACAATGACTATTTGCAAGGAACTTCCAGCCCTCTTAGATATTATACCTTGTGTTGGTGTTAGGATGTTTTTTTCACAAACTGCATATAGAAAGGATAGTCAGGTCAATGTGAAAGAAAGGATTTTCTGGGTAAATACCTACATGGAATAAATGTCCCATTTAAAAATAATGGAAATGTGTAGAGCATCCAAGCCTAGTTTTGGGCACACGTGCTCAGACGGGATGGTGGCATTTATCCAGATCAGGGAACAGAATTTTTGCAGCGGACATTTTGCAATATTTGACAAACACTATGCAGGATTTTTGCCAGGTCGAAAACTTAACAGTTCAAAGATAGCAACATCTGCTGCATCTCGGATGATTATTAATGCTAGCAGCATTAATAATACAGTTTTTTTATTGGAAAACTTACTACTTTTCCACAAGATTGATGTTGTTATTGCTTGAGAAACATGACTAAAGAACAATGGCTGGAAACCAGTTCTGTCAGGGTATAAATGTTTTTACTGTAATAGACATTCTAACAAAAAATAGTCGAGACCTGTGATTACTATATGTTCACTGATAACACCAATACTACAGACTCTGCATCTGTGACAATAAAGACAACCCTGGAGCATATAACAATTGTTGGGAGTGTACAGACCATCAAAGTCAAGTGCTGAAGACCTAGCGAAATTCATAAATTTCTTGCATGAAACACAGGAGCGAAGAAAAATATTAGTTGGGGACTTAAATTTACCAGAAACAGACTGGAATAATATTGATTCAACAGCATTAGTAAGGCAATTATTCACATATGTTCAGGTACAAATCACTTCAGATTATAAAAAACCTACCAGGGAGGAGAACATGCTAGACATTTTTGTGTTCCTAAAGAAATTACTGTTACTTCAAGTCAAGTTTTACCACCACTGATGTGCAGTGATCATGGGGTTATAAAGGTTAATTTGTTGTAGCTAATTCTGCCAAACTTAAATTTAAACCAATGCACAGAGGATTAGTTACAGGTTATATGGAAGGAAAACTATGTAAAACTAACTGGAGTGTATGTGTTCAATGGAAAAACTAGAGATGGAATGTGGAAAGTTTTGAAAGAGAAACTTGAGTGCAAAAAAATAAAGAAAAATAAAAAACGTTTAACATCAGGATCTAGGCATACAATGTCAGGGGGTTATATTTCCATAAGAACAAGATACCTGATTAAGGTGAGAGACAAACAATATAAGAAATGGAAGAGAGGTCGAACTGTAAATTTGAAAACTGAAAAACACAAATTAAGCATAGTGTGAGACAAGATCAAGACGATACTGAGCATAATTTATTTATTATTATTTATTTTTTATTTAACATTTGTTTACTGGGAAAGTCCAACTGGGACAGATGCCATTTTCAGCAGAGGCTTGGGAAGAAATGTTCCAGAAGCATATCTTTGGAATGGGGGAGGAAACCAGAGCACATAGAGGAAACCCACAAGAACACAGGGAGGACAAGCAGACTCTGCACAGAAGGCAACCCAGCCAAGAATTGAATCACAAGACCTCATGCTGTGAGGTGACAACGCTAACCTTTGCACCACTGTGTCACCCTTATCATAGAAAATCTTTTTATAGATACACAAGATGTGGAAGAAGTAAAGACACACAAATTGCTAACTGTGTGTAGTTTCTAAAATGTATTCTCAGACACAACAGATTACAGATATGTTTACAAAATATTATGCAAAACAGTTTGACTCCACAAAGGGAGTGTGATAAGTCATCCTACCGACACCTATGTAACCTCAGATACTGCAATCAAATTAGATTATACTGAAAAAGAACTGTGCAAACTGGATCCAAACAAAGCACAGGGAAGAGATGGAATTAGTAATAATGACCTAAGAACACTTTATCAAGAACTTACAAGAACTGTGCAAACTGGATCCAAACAAAGCACAGGGAAGAGATGGAATTAGTAATAATGACCTAAGAACACTTTATCAAGAACTTACAGTACCAGCCACAACTCTGAGCTGAGATGTATGACAACTACAGGCTTCTGAGCTTCCAAAAACAATGTCACCTGCATTTTGCTTATTTATACTATTTTCTGTACTTTTTTCATGCCTGCTGCCTACTTTAATACTGTATTTATATACTGTGTACTAATCTACACTGTTGTACTGTCAGTAAAATCGAATTTTATTGCTGTTTTCACTGTTTATCAAGTTGTGTTTGCTATTTGCACTGTTTATTAAGTATTTGCTGGTGGTTTTCACTGTTGCAAAGCAATCTGTTCTGCTTGTTCTAGTTTTCCCACCAAACAGTGTTACAATAACTGATCTGAGCACGTTTTCCAGGCCATCTTGGCTTGGACGGGACCTTTCCGCACTCTACTGAGAGGATTGTATTGGCTGGAACCTGCCTGGTGAAGGATGGTTGATCTACGGCTTGGAATAAGCATCCTCATTGGTCATTTTGAATCTTTTTAAAGTTTTTTTCAAGTTTTTAATAGCTTCAGGTTTTTAAGCCCTGCATTTGAACAGGTTTCTGCTTGTTTGCATGTTGCTCAGCATCACTCACTGCCACACAATTGTGCTCCATAGCCGGACAGATTTATTTATTTTACATTTGTTTACCGTGAAAGTCCGACTGGACATAGGTCCATTTTCAGCGGAGACCTGGGGAGAAAAGCTTCACAATACAATACAGTACATGAGAGAAGAGAAAAAATAGAGCAAACTTACAGCAATCATATGTTAGAGATTAACAATTCTTATAGTAGACAATCACGGAGGTACATAATAAACTTAAAACAGCATTTGTATTATTTTTTACAGTTATAAGTTTTGTCAAGTAAATATCAACGGGTTCACAAGCTTTCAGGGGAACTGTTTATACTTAGCTGTACACAGAAACATTCGCTTGGTATGGGCTAGCCTGGTGAGTGGCATGAACACAGCCAGTCACTTAAATAGTGGGTTTTCAGGAGTTTTTTGAAATGAATAAAGGAGGTGGCAGAAGTTATTTGGCTTGGTATCGTGTTTCAGGTTTTATCAATGGTGCTGGCAAAGAGGGATTTACCGGCATAATTTTTATGTTGGATGACAGTTATGAGGTTCTGGTTACTAGATCTTAAGGCTCTAGAGGGAATATAGGGCTGAATTAGATGCTGACGTGCTGGTGTTTTCTCAGGAAGGTAGTACAGTTTGTGTGCTATAGAGAGTTGACGGAGTAGAAGTATAGGAGGCAACTCAAGCCAGTTGAGCTGCTTAAGGGATAGACAGTGGTGGGACCTATATGAGGCTTCAGTAGCAAACTTGGCAATCTTGTAACAAGATTCCATTTGATTTAGATCAGTTTGGCGGAGATTAGTCCAGATGGGAGAGGCACAGAGGAGGGTAGATAATAGACGAGTCCTTGCGATGGTTGCTTTGGTGTGTTTAGTCATAAACTGTCAAGTTTTTTTATTAACTTTCTTAATGGTTTGTGCTGTGTGTGTGGTTGGACTAATTTGAATGTTTTCTTTAGAGTACAAAGTGAAATAACTATTTAGGGGAAGAGATCTGCCTGGGCTGAAAATAATTAGTTTTTTTTTTTTTTTTTTGGGATTACGAAGCTTGCTGTTAGTGAACCAAGTTTCAGCTAGGGTGAAGTTATTTTGGGTTAGGGTTTGTAGTTCAGTTTTTCCCTTAGTTACAGCTGTAGCACATTAGTGTAGCCCTCATCCTTAGTACTTGCCCAGTCAAAGAAATACTGCTAGTGAGCTGAAGCCTATTAAATTACAAAAACAGAAATATCCATCCAGTCTAGCAATTTCCCCATGTACACAGACAACCCTCTACTAATAACTCACTCTAGTACAGAGTGCGAGACATATAGCTACACCAAGAATCTTGAATCCATGCTCTCTTGCACTCGAAACAGTAACACAGAAGAGGTGGTCAACCCACCCAACCACTACACATGCACAAAGCACCACTACTCATACACATAGTACACATCCAACAGAAAAAAAAAATCAACATACGCAGAGGTTTTTTCAAAAACCTACTGAGACACCAGAGATAACCAAAACACAACACTGCAACTAACATAGTTCCCACAGCACCCATGACACATAGCAACAACAGTGTCTCACCTACCAAGCCAATAAGGTGCAACACTCCAAGACCACAATTTCTAGTCATTGGAGACTCAATAGTGAGACACAAGGATATCCCACTCACCAGATTGGACAAGGAGAAAGTCACAGCTGACTGTTCGGTGCCAGGATTCGTCAGATCACGCATGCACTCAGGTCTCTCAGCAACAAGCATCAGTATGACTCTGCCATAGGTCATGTTGGAGTGAATTATCTGAGATGCACCTAACTGGACTATATGAAGAGAGACATGATTGCGCTCTCTGAGTATGTGTCCTAGGTAGGTATGTCTCTAGCCTTGAGAAGCATACTACCCTCACCCAGAATGATACCACAGTACAAACCAAAAATGTTTGCTTTCAACAACTGGCTTAGTTGTTTGGCATCATTCAAAGGGGATCCAGTGCCTGTCAGCTTGGGAAGCCATGGTCGACAAACCTCACAGCTTTGCCAGAGACATTTTGCACTTGGAACCTCTAAGCTTTTGGCTGCTGGCAAAGGCTCTTGCCTCCCCATAATGCCTTTTTTAGTCAAAGTCTTGAAAAACTTACTGACATGAAAACTGGCAAAACAAATAAGGGTCATGCTGCTAAATGCTAGAAGCTTAAACCAAAAACTACACACCCTGGAAGCACTTCTATCACTGGAAGATGAAGATGTCCGTGCAGTCACAGAAATCTGGTTCAAGATCTCAGAGAGTACCCTGGCCTTGCAAGGCTACAATGGCTTCCACACTTTCAGACCACAAAATGAATGTGTGAGAACCAAAGGAGGCGGTGTTTCTATCTATATTACAGATAGATTCAACTCCCGTCTACTTAGCATGGAAAACTCCATGGAGTTGCTCCAAGTTCAGATCACGGTGGCAAGACCCCTATTCAAGTCATGGGCAGTTATAGATTCCCCTCAATGGGTCAAACTGGGGCAATCCAAATATTACAGAACACTCTGGTTATGGGGGATTTCAATTATCCCACCATCAACTGGGATAATTACGCTAGACCTAACCCGCTAGCACAAAGGTTCCTTGAATTTGTGAACTCAAAATGCTCTGGAACAAATTGTTCATACCCCGACAAGAGGAACAAACATACCAGATCTGGCCCTTACTAACATGTCAAATGGATGTACTATTGCAACTTTCAGACCCTCATTAGTTAAATCTGACCACAAATCAGTCACCTTTGAGCTGACACTACAACCAGAAGTCACAAAGGGGGAAATCTGACTAAAAAACTTTACCAAGGCAAACTATACCCTCCTAGGTGAAGGTATAAATGCATTCTGAGCCCCACTCTCAGCTGGAAGTGGTAACTACACTGAAGCTTGCACTAAAAGCCCTGTACAATCACTTGCATAAGTGTAAAGACTCAGCTGTACCAGAAAGAATCAAAGCCAGAGCTCCAAGTAAAAACATGTTGTCATGGTGGACATCCAGCATCAACAAACTTTACAATAAATGCAAAAAGTTGCTGTCCATGAAAATAAAGGTGGCACCCCAACAATGGAAAAGCACCCTCCACAGCCTCAACAGGCAAATAAGACAACTTGTCAAATCCTCTAAGGTCCTCTTTGAGCAAATCTTAGCTAGCACAGCCAAGAATAATCGTAAGGCCTTTTACAGCTACATACGGAGCCTAAAAGGCAGGACCCAAGCATGTGTAGAACTAGTGACCAACGGTATCACACACACAGACCCCACAGAGATAGCAAACCTACTAGTGGATAAGTTTGGTGAAAATTTCATCCCCTATCCCCTTCAAATGTATCACAAAACTTTCCACAAACTTCCCCCCTACCCTACATATCTGAAGAACAGGTCATCCAAGCCAAAAAACACAGCCTCTATGGTCCAAGATGGCATCCCGGGCTGTCTTCTAAACAGACTAAAATATGAACTAGCATCACCATTAAGTACCTTTTCATAGTCTAACCACAGGCTTTGCTCCTGGCGAATGCAGAACAGCAACAGTTATTCCCCTCCACAAAGGTGGCCTAGCAACAGACCCGAGGAATTACAGACTCATAAGCCTGACCAGCCTCATCTGTAAGGCCATGGAACGTATCATTATGGACCTCATAAATAAAGATATAGGTGACCTCCAAACCCTGGATCCTACTCAGGTTGTCAAGGGCAGATCCTGCCTGCTAAATCTTGTGGATTGTTTCAAAAATGTGACCAGGGCCATTGATGAGGGCAAATCTGGGCAGACACCATACCTCAACTTGGCAAAGGCTTTTGACAAAATCCAACACAGGCATTACCAATAAACTTAGCAAACTGAATGTAAACCCCTTCATTGTAAGATGGGTTGCTAACTGGCTCACAAATCGGACACACGCAATCAAAGTGGGTGACTCCACATTAACCAGCAGACCTGTTACCAACAGGGTGTCACAGGGGTCAGTGTTGGGCTCCCTACTGTTTGGTATATACTTCTCAGAAGTTCAGGTCATACTAAGGGGTTGTGGCTGACCAAGGCTGCAGATGACAGCAAACTGGGTGCAATTACTGAATCCTCAAATGATGTCAGTATACTCTACAGAGGGTCTTACGCAGACCAACAACTGGTGTCTTAGTCACGGTCTCAAACTGAATGCAAAGAAATGCATCATTCCCTTTGGCACAAACAATGCCCCTTCACACTATTAAATCAACAACAATACCCTAAGTACCCACGAAGTGGCAAGGGACTTAGGTTCACAAGTTGACTACGACCTTAACTTTGACCACCATGCGTCTAATGTTGTAAGGAAGGCTTTCTACGTAGCATACTTGATTAGTAAAGACATCGCCTCAAGAGCAAAAGAGGTTATAACCCCTCTATACTCGGCACTAATCCTGCTCGAGTACAATGCCCTGTTTGGCATGTACTGCACAAAGCACCTGCAGCAAGTGGAGAGATCTCAGGTTTCTAACAAAGATCAAGGGACTCCAGCACATGCTGTACACAGACTGAATAAAGTCCCTGTCACTTTACTCTGTATCATATAGACTACTTAGGGCAGACTTATGCCTAGCTTACAGAGCAATCTCAGACCCAAACCTAATGAACTTGCTGCACATTTGTAAATCAAATGGGACTAGGACCCTCTGTTCCAGGGACCTAAATATGGCTGGAGACTTAAATAGGACATGCTGGAGGGACAGATTTATCTCCCAGTGACTGCCGTGTCCTTGGAATAGGCTACCTATTCATGTGAAACAGAGCACCTCTATGACACTGTTTAAAAGGAACCTGGACAAGTGGATGGGGCACTGTAAATTCTTACCAGGAATAGCGCCCACAACCTTCCTGGACATGGGCAGTCATTACACTAAATGCAATCTTGGGTATTAACTAACATTTCTATGTCAATACATTGGCATGAAAAGGACAGGCTTGAAATGACCACCGGATCGATAGCCTAGTAATCTCCTGTGATCCTATTATTTACTAAGTCATATAAATATGGGGAGATTTCTCAAGGTTGGAGACATGCGCTTACTAAACCTGTCTTTAAGGGAAAGGGGAATAGGACAAACCCACAGTCATGCAGACCCTTGTCTACTTTCATGTTTTGGAAAAATAATGGAGAAGGTAGTATCGGATACGGTATTGTCAGAATTGGATAGGCTGGGACTTGGAACCATATATCAACAGGCATATGGTTGAAAATAGATCTATCACCACCTGTAACATGATGTTCTATAACAAGATAACAGCTAGGAATGCAAAATTGTGCTGCGATGTAATTTACATAGATTTAACTTCAGCATTTGACAGGGTCATACAAAAAAAAAATACTGATCAATAAATAAAAACTAGGTACTGATGTAATCTTGACAAGATGGATAGCTGCATGGCTTACAAATAGGACATGTCAAGTATCATACAGCAATTGGATGGGTGAAAACCTTGGTTACAGTCAGCGTGTCCCCCAGGGCTCTGTCCTAGGCTCTTACTTATTTAGATTGCATCTTTCAGACCTAACTTTTTTCATCCGAGGTGTTCTACAGTCTATATGCAGATAAACTGATTACGTGTGTTACAGATCAGGTATGTCTGCAAAACAACTTGACCACTTGGGAACAAGGAAATAATGTGCTGATAAAACTAAGCATATGACATTTGGGAGACAAACCGAAAGGTGAACATTTAATGCAGCACACAGTAATTGAAACAGTAGATTCATTTAAGGACCTGGGTATATGGGTAAATCCAGGTTTGAGTTTTTCTTATATCAACCAATTGGTTAGTAATAGTTATAGGTTGTATAAAAATATTTATAAAGTCTAAGAAATCAGAAATGAAGTCATTGTTTGTTAGTTACATTAGACCCAAACTTGAGTGTGGAATAACAATATGGGAACATTATAAGAAAACAAGCATGGTTAAATTGGAAAGAGTACAGCAGAAATATACAAAGGGCATCCATGGATGTGAAAATTTAAGTTATTATGAAAGACTAACATATCTGAACTTGTACAGTGTCTCTTATAGATATCTAAGAGGGGGACTTGTTAAGGTATACAAAGCTTTTAGAGACAACTACCTTAGAGAATCATCATCACACAACTTTGTAAAAGACTCTACAGGAATGAGAGGTGTACTAACTGGCTCTCTGCGAGAGCAGCTGATGCATGGAACAGACTAAAAAAATTACATTAAAACAAGCACTAGTTTAGATATTTTTAAGAACAGCCTGGAGACTTATTATGAGAGCAAATTTTGGTATACTGGCAGGCTAGAAGGCATTAATGCCCATGCTTAAAATATTTGCATGTATGTAAGTATCAGGTCTTTCAGGATGCTCCAGGTTCCCAACCCTTACCAGCACTAGAGGGATCGGGAACATATGATGGACAGTCAAAGGACCCTGACAAGGGCACAGCAGTGTTGTCTGTCACTGAGCAGTGAAAACATGTCGAAGGTGGAATAGCTTCAGAAAACTTTCTCTTCTTAGGAATCAGAAGGGAGATGTCCAAGGAAGTTGGGACAATAATGATAGACTACTGAGTAACGGGCCTTCAGCCATTAATTTTTCAAGAAATATACTAAGGCTGTTAAGCAAACTTCTGACTGCCATTGTGGTACAGGACAAGGAAATCTGAATGGTGTGGACACTGTGTGCAGCACACAATCATGTGTTTGGGAATATTTATAGGGTATCTGCATTCCACAAATCATTTCCCCTTCTCTCCTTTATTCAAAAAAGGAAGTAAATTGCCCTGAGGAGTAATCACCTTCCCAACAGTTGACATGAGCTGACCACCAAAACACTAAAAACACAGTAAAGTCTACGTCTGACTGGAATTGTTCACGGCAAGAAATTTGTGATTTTTTTGCAGTCGTACATTTGCTTTTACACCAGCATATCCTTGTGCTGACTCAGATGTACTAAGCATGTAGAAAGTGCCCAAAATCTTTAGTATATAACCAGGCATGCAATCCCTGGCAGGATGTGTCCCCCTATAACTTTATGCTACTGCAACAGTGATCTAATGATGAATGTCATTCTGTACACAGTAGCCAATTTCTGCTACACCCTGCTTTGCTATGAATTTAGAGAAGGTATGGCACCAGTAGAATAAAGCAATGACTATGGGTGGTGAAGTAAGTTAAATAAAGGGACTAGCAGATACCCAAATACCCAAATATTTTATGGATTCTGTTTTTACTGGGGCTGTCTTTAGCCCTAGTGAAGTTCAAGCTGGTCTTACATGAGTTAAGGCATTAGTAAGTGCTAAAAAATCACTGCATTTATTTCATCAATGCTTACTTTCAAACTTTTAGATTACATGCATAATAACAGCTCACTTAGCAAGTGTAGTATTAAGGGTGTTTGTGATGTCTGGAAGATAAGTGCCTGTTTCACTTAATGTCTCGTGCCTAAAGCAGGAGGGTTATTGTTTTTTAGTTAAAAGACAGGAGAATTAGAATGGAAAAATAGGAGTGTTTCAAGAACGTAGTCCTGGGGAGCCCCAGATAATACTGGATAGATACGGCATCTGTGCTTGGAAGCAGAAGCATAGCTAGGAAGGGGTAAAGGTGGCAGAAACACTGGCCATCTGCAGATCTTTTTTTTTTTTATTTAACTTTTCACTGTTCATGCAAACAGAGTTGCAGATGTTTGGACATGGTGCTCCTCCTTAGATGGGAAACAGTGCCACATCAGGGAGAATGGATTATTTATTTATTTATTTTTTGCTCTTACATAGAACGTGAAGGCTTTAGGAGGACAGCATTAAGACATGACACTCTTCCTTAGGAGGGAAGGAGCACTAGATTGGAGAAAGGATTTATTTTTTGCTGGCATATACAAAGTTATGATAGCTTAGTACCTACCTATGAACCTATCTGCCAGAAGGCATTTATAAGCCTAGCCAGAGTGTGTCGGCTTTCGCCGCCCCATTGATTAATTAACTGAGCCTCTGTCAAGCAGAGCCAATGAAGTGATTCCAGGGGTGTACTTTCTGTTACCCACCCACTCGTCAAGGCTTCTCTTGAAGAGTGTTAGTGAGGGGCTCTGCCTAATGTGGTTAGGAATTTTGTTCCAAAGCATGGGGAGTCTCTGTGACAGGAATCTATCCCTCCAGCATGTTCTATTTATTGTTGTGGTGAGGTTTAGCTCACTAGAGCGCGTGGCTCGCGGTGACTTGGATTTCTTTAGGTGGAGCATGTCCATCAATTCTGAGTTGGACATGGCTTTTAAGTCAGGTAGAGATCACCTCTGAGTAAGCGATATGCCACTGAATACAGCCAGAGGTTTTTCAGTCGGGCTGCATAGGACATATGTTTGAGGCCAGTAATCCTCCTGGTGAGGTGCTTTTGTGGTCTTTCAAGCTGTTGGAAGTGTCTTGTGAGGTACATCCCAAATGGGGCATTGTACTCTATGAAGGGTCTGATGAGCGACGAGTAGAGGGGCACTATAACCTCTTTATTTCTAGATGCGAACCCCTTAGTAATTAGATGGGCCACATAGAAGGATTTCCTAACTACTTTGGCAATATGATTGTCAAAGGAAAGATTACTATTTACCTGGGTCCCCAGATCTCTTATTACCACTTCTGTATTAAGGGGGCTGCCGCCTATGTGGTAATTCATGGGTGTTTTGTTTTTCCCAAATGGGATGACTATGTATTTTTTGGCATTTAGCTTGAGGCCATGACTTTGACACCAGGTGTCTGTCTCAGTAAGGCCTTTTTGGAGCATGTCAGTGTCAGCCGGAGAGTCAATTATGGCTCCCAGTTTGCAGTCATCGGCGAACTTGGTTAGCCATAGTCCTCCTGTGTTTGCCTGTACTTCTGAGAAATATATGCCGAACAGTAGGGGTCCCAGAACTGAGCCTTGTGGGACACCACTTGTGACTGGTTTAGCGTCAGACCTGGAGCCCGCTATTCTTACCGTGTGAGCTCTGTCTGTCTGTAAGCCAGTTGGCAACCCATTTTGTGATGTAGTGGTTTATGTTCAGGCTGGTGAGTTTTTCTATAAAACCCGAGTGAGGAATGGTATCGAACGCCTTGGCGAGATCAAGGTAGGCTGTGTGAACCACTTTTCCCTAGTCTATAGCCTTGGTAACTGTCTCGAATAAGTCAACCAGGTTTAGTAGGCATGATCTGCCCTTAACAAAGCCGAACTGGGTCGGGTCAAGTGTTTGGAGGTTCCCAATGTCTTTGTTAAGGAGTTCCATGATGATGCGCTCCACAGCCTTGCAGACCATGCTAGTCAGGCTTATGGGGTGAAAGTTACCAGGGTCAGTTGTGGCTCCTCCTTTGTGGAGCGGAATAACCGTTGCTGTGCATCATTATATGGGCATGTAGCCTGTGGAGAGGCTGAGGTTGAACAGTGTGTTTAGGTGGGGGGTTAGTTTGTTCTGTAGTTCGTGCAAGACGCAGCCTGGGACACCATCTGGCCCCATTGATTCTGTGTTTTTGGCTTTTGAAAGGGCTGTTTTCACCTGTGCTTCTGTGATTTCTGGGACACTACACTTTTCCAGTATTGTTGTGGGCCCTTTTAAAGGTGAGAGGGAGGTGAAGTTTGCACTGAATCTATCTGCCAGTATGTTGGCAATATCAGTAGGTTCAGTATAAATTGTGCTATTTTGCACTATCTCAGAGCATATCTGCGAGTTGTCACTTAGATTTTTGACATAGCTAAAGAAGGCTTTGTGGTTATCTTTAGAGTCCTTGGCTATTTTTCTTTCGAAGTTAGCCTTGGATGATTTTATGAGGGACCTTAGTTTCTTACTGATACTGATCAGGGATGTCTTTCCTTCTTGGGATTTGCTTTTTTTCTGAACTAGTTTCCTCCTTTTGTTGTATAACCTATTTATGGCAGGGGTCCACCAGACTGGTTTCCTTCTGTTGGGGGAGTGAGTCTTGGTTTTGCTAGGGATGGCACGATCCATGCATCCTTCCTTGTAGGTGCTCATAGAGTGCAATTGTAAAGGATTCTGCATCTTGGGCAGTGTTATCCTTTAGCGTGGGGGCTGTGAAACTTACCACCTCTGACTTAAGTAAGGTGAAGTTTGCTTTAGAAAAGTTTTTCACTGTGGTTTCCTTGGTTGGGGGTGGTGGTGGGGTGTGGACATCCAGGGTGATTAGTTTATGGTCTGATCTAACCAGATGGCACTTCACCTTATAAGAGAACAGAAGAGCACCATACCACAGAGCTGACTTTTTTATTTATTTTATGCTACTTAACAGTGGCACCAGGTGCCAAATAAGCCAGTTATAACCCTGCTTGGAATAACAATTTAGAAGAATATGCCCTTCAGATAACCAGTTCAGAGCAGCACAGCTGAGGCCAGAGATGTAGAACTCATGCATGAATAGTGAATTGTCTGCACTGTCAACAGTTTTGGATAGAGATATAAAACAGAAGCAGTGATGTTTGCACCGTTTTCTAAATCCATGAGGTTTCAACATGTTTGGCAAAATACTTTTACTACTGTCTGTATGCTATTTACTTAAGAATAGCATACAGTCATATTCTTTTGTGGCATCAATAAGAAATTCTCCTTCAATCTAGAACTGGTCTTTTTTTCTTTTTTAATTATTTTGGGCTGCTTCACTATTTTTTCAGGGAAGACCTGAAAAGCAGTCTAATAGTCTAATCAACATGTTATGCTTTGGCCTGTGGAATTAATATATACACACATAAATATGACGTTCCACACAGATAACAGTTGATAAAGCATATTAATGAACATTCAGCACTGATAACTACAAACACATTTTTTACAACAGTCTTACTAGTGCTTAAATGACAAAAGCATTGATGATCATACAAAACAACCAACAATTCCCCCTGCATCAGGATTCCACTTCAAGATGTGTGCTTTGAAGCATTAATTACAGTACATTTTATTGAATTGATTTTGCTGTAACTGAATTTTTACATAATCTTCAAATTGATTTATAATTTTCTTTCTCTTCAAACTTGCACATAAATTCATACTAAAGAGAAGCTTATTGATTTCCTGGGATGATTTATGAAAGAAAGTTCATGTTTAACTCTTTACGAACACAAGGCAATCTTGATGAAAAATCACTGCCTGTTATGTCTAATGGAATAAGAGAATGAAAGCCTAAGAACGGTTGAACCAAGTCTGAATAACATGACACTTGCTAATGTGAATAATATTTTACATTATTTCCCATTTTCTAAATAAAAATATTTTGCAATTAAAGAACAATTTTTATAAAACACAACAAGTTTTCAGGACTGCTAACAAAGTTGCATACTTGACATCTAACAAAGCAGTCACCACAGACAGTCATAACATTTTATTTTTCTCAGAGGGTGCAGCCAAACCTTCCTGTGAGTTTATTTTTTGCTTCCAAATAAAAAAAAATATTGTTCTTCTTCCTTCTAGATTAAACAGGCCTGGTTTAAAACTCTGTAATCTCAGTATGGGGTGGTGAAAGATATGCAAGTGTTTCAGTTACAAATTCAGCTTATTCATTGCTTCAACAAATCATTCTAACACATATGCTAGTTTGTACCGGATTCACTCATCAGTTTATGTACTATATTGTTTTCACTCATCATTCTGTGAAACCACTTTGTACTCATTCTATTAGTGTTAAGAGTTGCATCAAACAAGCCCAGCCGGAGGTCACACTGGCAACTCTAAGATGTAAAAAAAACTGCTCAGCTTAAAAGTGAATTTCAAATAATGCAGTGTAAATGAAAGGACTGTATGTAACCAAGGAATAAAATAGGGTAACATCTAGCTTATGCATGGATAAGAACATGCTTGGCAGTTTTCTAAAGGTTTCAAATTACAACTTTATTGCTGGTGGAAATGCTTAGTTCTCTACCATATAGAAGTCAAAGCACAAGGCCCCAAAAGAAGATACTAACACAGCATACAAACTGTGACAGCAAAAGACACTTCCTTACAGTGGGAAAAAGCTGATTAATGTACTTAGAATGATAGAAAAAAATACAACTAGAAGATACATGAACCTCTGAAGAAGTTTACAAGACAGCAAAGGCACCTTAAAAGCACCCAATGCGTCATATTTATCACATATCCACAGCAGTAGTTTTGGAAAAAGTCCTCATAGCTGAATGCGTTGGAACACACACACTGCAATGACGTTACATTCTTTCACATATCACTGACAAGATAAATAACTACAAAGTTGTATGTTTTTTTTCATTCATCACTGCATTAGGTGATGGATTACGAGCTGCTACTCTGTTATTTCCTCTCTTCACATTGTTCTCTACTTTTCATCCTAGCTTTCCTTATCACAATTTTTAACTGATTAATTATTTCTATGGAGTACATTACTTGCCAGCTGATATGCTGACCTGCTATACCACTGCTTATGTGCCATCACCTTCTTTTTAAAATTTTCTTCACCTTTCTGTCATGCTCAATAGCAATTCTCAGTTCTGTTACCACTGACATATATTTCCTACTTTGAAATGTCCTCCATTTACTGGAGTTATTCTCTGGCAGATGTGAATCTTACTACAATACTGCTTGTGAGCTTAGTATTGGTGTAATTTACTATTTTCAGCTTGCATTTAATTAACTGCTCAAGTCACTTTTGCTTTATGCCCTGCTTATATCATCAGTATGTTATTCTGTATGATTTGTTATTACTTACAGACCATTCAGTTTATATACCTATTTCAAATTATAGGATTTTCTTCTAGTTAAGCTCAAATATTACATATAAATGACAGAAACTACAATTTCTAACAATTCATAAACATTTATTAATATATACTTGATAAGTGAAGTTGTAAAAGCACAGTTGCAATAAATATTACACATAATAAACGCGGTAAAAAACCCAAGTATGATAAATACAGTTATAAACCAGTAAACTAGAAATTAATGCTTCTGTGGTCACCATCAAAATATTTTTAAAATCCAAAGCCCAGTTTCTTTGCAGGAATTTAAAAATACTGATCAATAACATCCCTTTTTAGGTGAAACTAACTCCAAATAAAATCCATAGTCGCCTGTTCAAAAATGTACAACAAGAAAGAAGCTTTTACAATGTGTGCAAACAGATGTATCTCTATATGTGGCATTATTTTTCATTTTTCTTATTAATGACATAAAAGTGCTCAAAGATTCTAGTAATCAGTTTCCTGGTATTTCTACCCCTATTGAAGGCATCACAAGATATGACACCTGCTGTATAATTACAGACTTGCAAGTGAAATATCTTCAGGCACCATGTGTCATACCATTGTTATATAAAAAAGAATGGGTCTGCTGCTGGCACTACATTGTGGATGCACGTCACAAGCAAAAGTGACATATCTTTTGTTACTAGTTAAATCATCAGATGTGCCTCTTTCAAACAAACTCCAAAGAATCATGCTTCTCAGAAAAAATGGTGGCAGTTCCTTCTGCTGATGTATACCTTTATTTCCAAACAAAATACCATTAAGCCCAGGGACATCAGTAAATTAGTCTACTTTCTCTTTCTAGACCAAACTATCAAACATGACTGCCTCAGGTCTATCCATCTCTACTCTTAACTGGTTTACTAATTATTTATCTAATCATTGCCAATTTGTTTAGGGCCGCGGTGGTACAGCGGTTAGTGTTGACGCCTCACAGCAAGAGGTTCTCCCATTCAAGTCTCGGCTGGAGCGCCTTCTGTGCGGAGTCTGTATGTCCTCCCTGTGGTCGAGTGACGTTAAAGACATGCTGGTAGGTGTGTGCATGAATGGGCGTGCCTTCTTTGAAGGTTGGGCGTCGGGTTGGCAACTCGGCACCGTAAAAATCCACTGCTAATCATTAGCGGATGGGAGTTCCGCTGTGGCGATCCCTAACCAGGAAAAGCTGAAATACTTTTTTATTGCCAGTCTGTTAAACGGCATTCTGCTTTCTCTCCTTTCCTTTCAGTGAACACTTGGGTCCCACAAGGCTCATTTGTTGGCCCGTTTTTTTTTTAATATATTTATTAACAATCTTCACACATCTTCCCCACATATTTCTCTTGATACACTATGCAGATGACACCACTCTTATTTGCTCAGCAGACAATTTCCCTCATCTACAAACCATTACACAAGACATCTTTAACTTCATCAAAGACTGGTTAACTGAAAACTGATTATTCCTCAACCTCAAAAAACAAAAACTATTACTTTTCCTAACACCTAACAAAGACTTCAAAATTTCATCATTAGATAACACCACTACAGAAGTTGTTTCCCACACCAAACTACTATCTGTAATAATTGACCATCTTAAATTTGGCATACATATTCAAAATTCCATAAAAATGCTTTACGGATCAAAGAAATTTCTCACAAACCCTTCCAGAGGTACACTTATCTCATATCATCTTCCTTCTTTAATCTAGGCTTATCCCATTCTAACCAATCTAAAATGGTTAGGTTTGCAGAAAATCCGTTAATAGTGACCATCATTGAACTGCTCCTCTGAAAAACTCCTTACTATTTATAAATCCAGAAAGTCCGTTGACATTTTCTATACTCAAACTCAACAGCCAAAGCTTGGAACAATATTCCTGATGGACATTATACTGATATCTAGCATTAATTTGTTTAAACACTCAACAAAGCACTTCCTCGCCCAATCACAGCTCTGTACTTGCATCACATCAAGATGAACCATCAATCCTTTCTCTTCTTCTGGTCCTCCTCTTTTCTTTGTCTTACTCTTCCCATCTTCTGTACAGTCCACTATCTCCTCCATCTCTTCTTAATAATGGTTCATCTGCAAAGCCTAATCATAGCTCTCTTCCATATAAAAGCAAGCTCTTAAATTGTAACAGTTTTAGAAATACAATAAAGTTAAACAGCTTGTTAAAGAAAACTGTAAATACTTACAAATGTAAATATCGTACTGCTTATTCAGCCACCTCATTTGTATTATGTAAATACTACACTATGGTCTCTTCTGTCACACTTATTGCAAATTGTGTATTACTATACAAATATTAAATGTCCTTTTATTGCAGCTTTTCTCCCCCAGGCTTCTGCTGAAAATGGGTTCTATGCCCAGATGGACTTTCCCAGTAAAATACATCATGCTTAAAGCACGAGTTGAAAGTGCACCTCAATATCATAGCCAAAATTCTGCCTACACCCTGGGTATTTCATATAATTTTTCCCTGTTAAATTGGGGGTGGGGTAGGGGGTTTGCTTCAGTGGATAGCCTCTTGCAACCAAGATAGCCTTTAATTAGCCTCTGTTAAAAATCACCATTATATACTGCAAGTCTGGAAGATTTAATAGGTCTCCCCTTTACTAAACGGCTCTTACTGGAAGGGTGAACTTTGTACCATACCTACTCACAGAACTGGGTCCCCTATCTGACAGCAAAGCTTGCAGAAAAAAGAGCTGTTTTTTTAACCTGCCATAAGATTCCTCCTCCCAGGATTAGCTTTATGGGTCTTATACATATGTAGGTGCTCAGCATGTGTGTTATACAACTCTTCTGAGAAATACTGGGTACTGTAAACTGTGTGACAGGATACTGTAAAGCGTCTTTCAAACAATACCTATCTGCTGGAGAAAAACAGCAGACTTTAATAAGGCTTATGCCTAACAGGTTCTATCATACTCAAAGCACCTTCTTTTGGGACACAATGCTTTTGTAATTCATTTATAATATTCCTTCATTACATTAACTGCCTAATAAAATGTGATTAACTCTGGAGGTGAACTCAGTAAAACTGAGGGTATAGTCTCAGAAACTTATAACATGGGCTATTACACAAGAGATTTGCAATAATTTCTCTTTCTCAAAATCCTATGTTTCATCTGTTCTACTTAACAGTGGATATTTTTATAGTCACTTGACCTTAGCTTGAGGTGGGCAGCTTAATGGACATCAGTGAAGGAAGCACTGTGATTTCTGGGAGGTTACCTATTTCAAACATTACTAAACCAGCCATTTATAGTCTATCAAGGGTACTGCCAGTAGCAGTTAAGGCACCTTCATTTGTATTTAACAATGGCCTTGCTTAATTTTCAGTAGCAGAAAAGCAACTTTAACTTCACTACTCATTTAGTTGACATTTAATGTTACAAATGCTACAAACTCTAATGGTTTATAAGGATTCTGAGCTGGAGACCGACTTTTCCCTTTTAGAATTCTTTTCAGCTTCTCAAATTTTTAGGAGATTTTTCCCCATCCACCAGCCTTCTAATGGATGTGTTAGATGTATTATGACCTTCTACCACTCCTTCATACTGCTTACCAATATGGCCCTTTGTCCCTAAGCAAAAAGGCCTTTAGAGATCCAGCTTTGTTAGTGTAAACAGAATAAGCCAAGACTATGGTCCAGGCAACATACCCTTGCAAAGACTCGCTGCACAACAGACCCTATGCATGCTACTTGGTAAGTGCAGGTGGTGACAGCTGGAGTTTAACAAATCACATTTTTCCAAACAATGGATGACTACACCACATCTGACTCTCAACCCCTTGCTCCAGAAGGAACAAATGTCCCCTCCAAGGAGAACAAATGTGTTAGCTGGGTAAGTGGAGGTGAAGCTGGTCTGTCACAGGGAAGTGGGAGAAAAAAAAAGAAAAAAGTTGCCAATGGTGATTTTTTTTTTATGAAGTTCACAAAGTACAGTTTTGTACCTACCATAAATGTAGATGTTCGAGCGTCTTCACTGCTGCAGTCATTACACTGGCTGGCATTCTCTACTTAGTTCCAAAGAAAAATGGATCATTAAATTAGGTTGTTTATTTCCACCAGGACTAAATGAGCAGTTTTAAGCGTGTCTGCTGGCTGTCTTTGTATTTTTTGATTATTTATCTTAAGCCGTGCAGTTGCCTCTGCGCAGGAAGTTCCTTTTTACTGTTGCACTTATGGCCCTGGTGCAGTCTGCAGTTTTTCTACAGGCAGACTTTCCTGTATTTTTTGGTTCGCTTGGAAGACTAATTGGAACTATCGGGTCGTATGAGTCTGTTTTATGACTAGTTATACTATAACATTGATTCTACAGTTATTTTTGTTTATTTTCCTTCCATTTTATGAATCATAGCAACGTTGCATTCGGATGTTCGTGGGCGCCATTTTCCAGTTGTTCCATTTCACCAGTGTGGTTTTTGTTTGTTGGGAGTTATATCCATGGTTTTTTCATCTAGAAGGAAGGTTTGGACTAAATTTACTTTATATGTTTGGGAACTATTGAGCCACTTGCAACTATTGAGCTTCCATTAACATTTACTGGCGGGACAACCACATATCGTAAATTGTTTAACATTACAACTGACTACTTTCGTTAGTCGACAATTTCATTATGGGATTCCTATGAAGATTATTCTGTTCTTTTTTACACCATTTTGGAGTATCTTATATCGTTTGGGATTCAACAATCCTTTTCTCTGGAGTAGGATTTTTATATTTGTGGATTCTATGTGATTAAATTCTACAACTGTTCAGTGGCTATCTGCTCATGATTATTTTCAACGTACCATACACGTATTACTGTACATATTTTTCTGAGTGTATTTGGTATGCTTTAACATCATTTAGCTGTATGTTATTACAACAGGTTTGATTTTTACACTGATTCATGAGCAATATTCATGTTTTTGATCTGAATGTATAACTTGGGTTGTATAATCGCATGATTATATGTTTGTGAAATATTCAGCTTCTGCTGACATACGCTGTATAATTTTATGTTTGTGTAACAGTCAGCGTTTTGAAGATATATTTGGGTTGGATAACCATATGTTGAGGTATGCTTCGCACTATTTTCACTAATTCAGTGAGTTGCGTCGCCTTAACTTGGGTTTAATATGAACAATTTTGTTCCTGGCTTCTTTTGACATTACAAGGAGCATTTCAAATCATTTGGGACTCAATGATTTGGCAATTTTTGCAACTTGGTCTTTCATATGTTTTGGGTACTCTTATGGAAAGGTTTTGATCCTAATATTTGTTTATCAATCATTATTTTGTGAGTATTTTATGTAGTAAATGTTCATTTACTATGTTACCATTTCATTTAGCCAATGTTCTACCATATTATTCCACATGTTAACTGTGGCAAGATCTTTAATGATTTAATATTAATGTTCAAAGTGTCAGGTTAATTCACTAGGTATATTCTGATTTCACATTTGGATTTGACACACTTAGTGTATCAAATTTGATCATTTTGTGGACTAGTAATAGATATCCTAGGTTAGGCAACAATTTGGTATCTTGATTACTCTTGTTTATATTGTAGTATTCTGGAGTGCTCCCTTGTTATAATTCGGTGTACGGTTTCTTCTTATACGGAATTGGTTTCATATACTGTTTAGTTACTCTGAGGTCACACCACTTTGACAAGAACATCCAAGTTAATATTTTATTATATGATATCTTGACATCCCTCTTATTCTTCCTTTTGTCAACTACTATTTTGAGGGCTCGCCACTATTTGCTGGATTCTTTGGCTCTTTTCAATTCTGAATAGGAGACGTAGTCTATATATCTATAGGATTTTGGAGCTATTATAGTCTCTTTACAACAATATTTGACGTAGTTGGTTCTAGCTATTATTGTCAAATTGTTGGGTTTCTTTGTCCCATTTATCTTTGGCGTTGTGAATCAGGTCTGACAAATGGATCGTCTAAATTTGGTCTCAGGTCTACCCTCAGATTGTGAGGACTTAAGAGCTTTTGGTCTTGGATCTGTTACTGAGGGCACTAATATAGAAGAGCCTCTTGGTCCTGAAACTATTTGCAATTTGGGCTTTGATAAATTACACAAACATCTGAGGTCACTCAGATCGAATGTTTGGCATACCAAACTATTCAAGGCCTATATTGCCAAAGACATTACGCCTCGTGGCTTAAGAGTCAGAATCCAGCCTTTGGTGGGTGAAATTTATGATGAACTCTCTAATGAATGGGCTGGCATTCAACATCAAGCCAGCATGTCATTTGTAAAAGCTTTAACTAAATATTATGAACGGGTAATTGACAAAGAGGTGAATATAGTTTTGGCGTTGGTCAATGAAGTTAAACCATTTGAGGCTGAACCTTTTTTTGTTAAAAATCTTACCAAAGTTGCTTCTGACCTCAGTAATTTAGAAGTACAACTGAAATCAAAGAAAATTAAAAAATTCAACAGAGACCAATCCGATTATCAGGGGAGCAACCCCTTTAGTACAATAAAACATGTCAAATTTCGTTCACAACCTAGTCGTCCTTCCAAAAGGAAGAGACCCAAATCAATATTGAGAAACTGTACCTCTGATACAGGTTCATCTACGGATTAATTTTCATCCTGTCTTGAGAATGACTCACAGACTGCATCAGGGTCACCTTCTCCAAAAAGAACTTTGTCAAGTGTCCCTTTAGGCACAAATATCAAAGAGGGGGTAGGAAGCATAAAGCAAATAAACAGTATCCAGGGTCTGCCCAAATTGGCAATGCAGAATTAGGGGTCACATTTAATCAAAATGTCTTAAATTTATCAGACCATGTTTTAACACCAACTGAACTGAGTGTTTTCAATAAAGGAATAACATTTGTACCAGGTTTTTTGTTCCTGAAGATTCTTTTGCACAAGATGTTGTGTCCTTTTGCAGACTGCTTAATTTAAGATTATTCTTTGGTTCAAATGATAATAATTGTGCTTTTGATAAATTTGTTTATCACAAATCACAATTCTCGCCTCCTATGCATCCTGTTGTTTTGCAATTTCAGAACAACATTCTCAAAGATCTACATTATGTCAGGTCAGATTCTCGTTTGAAATTTAATATTTCTACTCAAGAAAAATATGCTATACAAGATTTACAGAATAATCACAATATTGTCATTATTTCAGCTGACAAAGGTGGAGCTGTTGTGATCTTGAATTGGCTCTACTATGACCAAGAAGCCAAAAGACAACTATCAGACAGGAAATATTATGCTGAGATGGTTATTAATCCCACCATGAAATTTAAAAAAGAAATTGAGGAGTTTTTGTTGCATGCCAGGGATGCGTCTATCATTGACAATGAGTTGATGCATCAACTTTTGGTTCATGATCCTATGAACCAATATATTTACTTTTTGCCTAAGATTCACAAAGATCCCATTCATCCCCCAGGTAGGCCCACTGTGTCAGGTAGGGGCTACATTACTGAACCTCTGTCCCTTTTTCTCACTAAACAAATCAAACCTTTGCTGTCTTTGATACGTTCACGTTTACGTGACACAACTAATTTTTTACAAATTATTTTGGAATCACAACTTGAACCAGAATGGCGTATGTGTACCTTTGATGTTAGTGCCCTTTATACCAATATTCCTCATTCTGGTGATCTTGAGGCATTGTCCTACTGGTTGAATATTTCAGGTTTATATTCAATTGAATACAATGAATTTTTGCTTGATATGGCTGCTCATGTATTAACAAACAACGTCTTTTTTTACCAAGAAACTTGTTATTGGCAGACCAAAGGAATGGCTATGGGGTCATTTGCCCCCATTTATGCCGATTTATTTATGGCTTATGTTGAGGAAGATCTTATTTACAACAACTACAATAATATTTATCTGAATCAATTGGATATCTGGAGACGCTACCTTGATGACTGTTGGTCAGTATGGACAGGGGAACTTGATGAATTGTTTGAATTTTTGGCATATTTAAACAACAATAAATGGGGTCTTCAGTTCACATTACATTATGACATCAATGTTATTACTTTCTTGGATGTTTTTGTTACCAGATTACCTGATAACACCTTAGGGACTAAAGTTTATAGAAAACATCCAGAATATAATACGATCCTACATGCTTCAAGTTTCCACCCACCACATACTGCCAAGAATATACCCCAATCACAATTTATCAGAATAAAAAGGATTTGTTCCGATGAGTCCTCATATCAGGAACAAAGTAGAGATCTCTCCAATAGATTCAGAAGTAGGGGTTACAAAATGGGCCATGTTTTCGATGCCAGTAATAAGGTTGGTAAAATGAGCAGGGATGAGTTATTGTCCTACAAGGAACAGGATAACATGGTTTCACAACCAATCAGGTTTACCACCACTTATGGTAGGAATTCTGACAACCTCATACAGAGTATATACAGGCATTGGAACATCTTGCAATATGATCATGAAATATCTGACATTATTCCCAACAAATGAATTTTTTCTTTTAGAAAAGGCAGGAATTTAAGTAGTTGCTTTAATCATTATAAACATACGCATGAGCATGGAATTTGGAACCAATTCAGATTACACTTACAGGTAGTATTCCTTTAGGCAGTTACCCCTGTGGTCACTGTGTTAACTGTAGCAAAATATGCAAAACAAAGCAATTCTCTAGCAAAAATTCTCCTATAGTGTATGATATTAGGTTTTTTGCTAATTGCAGTACAGATTGGGTTATATACCTGGCTACATGCACATGTGGGGCATTTTATGTGGGACAAACGTCCAGACCACTAAGACTTAGGATCTCAGAACACATCAGTAATATTAAGAAGGGCAGAGTACATAATGCTCTATTCAAACATCAGGTAGTTCATCCAACTGCTAACTTTTTATTTACCATAATTGACACTATTAAGGGTAATAAACAAAACAAAACTGGCTGGCATTCTCTACTTAGTTCCAAAGAGAAAAAATGGATCATTAAATTAGGTGGTTTATTTCCACCAGGACTAAATGAGCAGTTTTAAGCGTAACCAATCACATTCTTTTGTTGGGTATTTAAATGACAGTTTTGGATTTATTTGTTTTACATTGAAGAAGGCTGTGTGTATTAACCAGCTGAAACCGGTCTGTGTGCTTTTGCTGTCTTTACTGGATGGATTTCATTCTCCAATAAATGGATTTATTCACCAGGATTGTGTCTGCTGGCTGTCTTTGTATTTTCTGCTTTGAAATAGCCTTTCCCTGTGATCTTGCAGCATAAAATACAAACAATTGTTCAGTTTTTCTGAAAGCTTTTGTTTTGTCCAAGTAGAAGCGTAATTGCCTGTGTATGTCCAAGGAATGTAGAATTCTCTCCCCTTTATTCTGGGGATTTGGATAAAATGTTGGCAAGTGAATAGTTTGGTTAAGAGCCACACTCGATACCACCTTACGCAAAAATGAAGGGTTTGTTCTTAAGGAAACCCTGTCTTGGTGGAAAATGATGAAGGGCTCCACTGCCATTAGTGCCTGTAGTTCTGAGACTCTTCGTGCTGAGGTTATTGCAAGTAGCAGAGCAGTTTTCCATGATATATATATTTTAATTCTGCTGAACTGGCTGGCTCAAAAGGAGGTAAAGTGAGTTTTTCCAAGACAAAACTGAGGTCCCAAGTAGGTGTTGGTGCTCTCCAGGGCGGTCTTATGTTTTTAGCCCCTCTGAGGTACTGCTTTAGCAATGGATGAGAGAAAATAGGAGGATCTGTGTTGTAATGAGCCGAGATGGCAGAAGCGTGGATCTTAATGGATGAGAAGGATAGTCCTTTGTCCAGCATCTCAGTTAAGTATTGTAGTATCTGAGGAATGTTAGGGACAAGAGGGTCAAGGCTTTGAGCCTGGTTCCAGGCACAGAATATCTTCCACTTTTCTGAATAAGATTTCCTGGTGCTAGGCCTCCTGGCCTCCAAAATGACATCCATAACAGCTTTAGAGAGAGGTGTTCTCTGTTTGGCTAATGAATCTGCCATGCAGCCAGGGATAAGGTTTTGAGCTGACTGTGCAGGATCTGATTGTTTTGTTGAGTCAGAAGGTGTGGAATTTGAGGCAAAATCCAAGGTGGGCTTTGAGCTAAGTTCTTTAAGATTGGGTACCAATGCTGGCGTGGCCAGTCTGGAGCAATCAGAATCATCGGTGGTTTTTCTTGTCTGGCTTTTAGGAGTACCTTTGAAAGGAGAGTCAGAGGTGGGAAGGCATAAACGTTTAGGCTTTTCCAACTGAACGAAAGAGCATCCACTTTCCATGCTTGTGTGTGATAAGTCCTTGTGCAGAATTTTTGTAGTTGGCAATTCAGTTGGGGTGGTAAAGAGATCTATGTCCGGGCACCCCCATTTTTGCATTATCATGCTGAAAACTTGTGGATTTAATTTCCACTCGTGAGGATACATGATGTTTCTGCTTAAGTCATCTGCCAGAGTATTTTTCTTTCCTGGCAGGAATTGTGCTTGCAGATGAACTTGATAAGTTAGAGCTGTGTTCCACAAGGTTATGGCTTGTCTGCATAGGGGGTAAGAATGAGTGCCCCCTTGTTTGTTTATGTACCGCATTACTGTGGTGTTGCCTGTCTTTAATAATAATCGTCCTGGATGCAGAAGGTCCTTGAGAGCTGTTAGGACATTTTGTACAGCCAACATCTCTTTTTGATTGATGTGAAGATGCATTTGGTCTGTGGTCCATATGCCCTGAATAAATTTTCCTGCCACGTGTGCTCCCCATGAGTAATCCAAAGCATCTGTTGTTAAAGTCTGCCTGGCTGTGGAAAGAGTGAAAGGCTGATCCTTGTTGAGGTGACATGCCTGTGCCCACCATCGAAACTCCTGTTGTAGGCAGGGAATTAGTGGTATTACTGTTTCCAAGCTGTGAGAGTGCTGAGTCCAAACACTTTTTAGGTATCATTGTAATTTCCTCATATGCAGTCTGGCATATGGAATTAGTAGTATGCAGGATGCCATGAATCCCAAGGCCTGCAGAAGTTTTCTTGCAGGGAGTAGAGACTTTGTTGCCATCAATTGAAAATACTGAGTCAGTTGTCCTTGTTTGTCTGGCGTGAGATAAGCCATCTGGGCTGTTGTATTTAAGCTGGCACCCAGGAATATTATCTCTTGTGAGGGCACTAGTTTTGACTTCTTTTCATTTACTGTGTACCCTAGGCAACTTAACTTTTTTACAAACGCCAGATGCTTTAGAAGAATGTCCTTGCTCTCCGCTTGAATCAGGCAGTCATCCAGGTATGGATATATTTGAATTCCTTTTTGCCTGCAAAATGCAATTACTGGTGCCAGGCACTTTGTGAAGACCCTGGGCGCAGTAGATAAGTCAAAGGACAGTGCAGAGAATTGGTAGTGCATTGAACCAGCTATGAATCTGAGGTATCTTCTGCAATTTTGTCTGATAGGGACATGCAGGTATGCCTCTGAGGTCCAAAGCAACAAGCCAAGCTTTCTTGCCCAACATGGGAAGGAGCTGCTGTAGTGTCAACATTTTGAATTTTGGAACATTCAGGTAAGTATTTAGAGTGGAAAAGTCAGTCTAGTATGGGTCTTCCGGCTTTGTCCTTTCTGGGGACCAGGAAGAGTCTTGAGTAAAATCCTTGTCCTTGTTCCTGCTGTTGTACTTTTTGAAAGGCTCTCATGTCCATGAGGGCTGTAATTTGTTTTTGTGCCTCTGCCCATTGATTTTGTGGCAGGTCTGGCATTCTTTTTAGCCTTGGTAAAGTGTGAAAGTGGAACCTGTAACCTTGAGACACAATATTCAGCACCCATTTGTCTTGGGTGATTGCTTGCCAGTTTTGTGAAAAAAGTGCTAGTTTCCCCCCTAAGGGAGCTGCCAAAAGGGAAGAGTTTGGCATTGGAAGGGGGAAGTCATTGGGACTGTTTCCTGTAAGGTTGTGACTTGTCCTCACCTCCTTTTGGGGTTGAAGCACCCCACTGTCGTGGTCTGTAAGAGCCTTGGGGCTGAGATCTGCCTCTTGGGCATCTGTATCTGCCTCTTTGTGGCCTGTCTGACACTGGAAAGGACCAATTTTTTGTAGGCCAATTCCTGCTAAATCTTGGTGGCTGTATCTGTAAGAAATCCTTCACTGTTTGCATACATTTTGCCTTATCCTCCACTTTCTTTAATACCTCTTCTGCCTTAACACCAAATAAAATATCTTGCTGTAAAGGAGCATCCAATAATTTTGCCTTAACGTGATCTGGTAAGCTTTGTTCCTTTAACCAAGCATGCCTTCGAATCACAGATCCTGTAACTGCTGCTCTACAAGAAGCTTCTAATATGATTTCCCACTTGTTTTGTTCAGCTGCATGCAATAAATCCTGCATTTCCTTAAAATCAGGTTGTTCTGCACTTGTACTCATTTTCTGTTTTAACTGAGAGAGTAAATATTGTTGATATTTAAGCATGTGAAACTGGCAGTTTAAAGCCCTCACTGCTAAATTTGCAGAGGTGTAAACTTTCTTCCCCCATCTGTCTAATGCTCTAGAATCTCTGTCCGAGGGAAATGGATTTTTAGCAGAGGAGGCCTTTACCTCTTTGGGACCCTGGGAAATAGTTCCTGGGTCAGCAGCAGGGTTTTTATAAAGAAATTTGTGAGAGTTAGGCAGGCCGACCTTAGACATAGGTGAACTAGGCAACCACCCAGGGTGCCGTACAGGTCGGCCTCATAAGGGGCGCAAAATCGCAAAAAAAAAAAAAGTTAAAAAGTGATTGCGCCCGATGCCCGTTTCTACATAGTAGCATTGCGCCCTCCTCCCACGACTGACAACACGAGCACACAGCAATAGAACGCCTCCCTCCCTACGTTGTTCTTCCATCCCCCCCCCCCCGCGTGATGTATGTATGAGTGGCTGCTGTTGGCATCCAATCAGTGATGCTTTAGTTTTAGTGACGCCCCTAGCTACTGCAGCCAATCAACAGTATATAGTGCAGCTCATGCCCGCCTCTCATTCTTTCCTTTGTGACGAGCTAGAGGCGGGCGCACTCATTGGCTGGTATTTGCTTCCTGAATGGTGGATAATCGGCAGCCTGGTTTGTTTCACCACGCGGGCTTCCCAACTGTGGATCTAACTTTTATTTTGATGACAATTTTCTTCACCACTTGCTGCTTATTTTAAGGTATGAAAAATATGCGCCACATTAGAAAGGGCTGTTTCTTTTCTCCATCTGCTTTGATGATGTGAACATGGTTTCCGTGAAGTGAGAGAAAATAGTTTGCAGCAGAATTCAGAAGCTACGTTCCTAATGGATGTGTGGGAGATTTTGCCCCTCACCTCACTCCTTAGCAGGAGGTTTCACCCACTTAAGTAATATAGCTGTCTCCAGCGTAGGGGTCATGCTCAGAACTGAAAATTTAATTTCTCTCAGTGTTTAAATTCTGAACAGATTGGTTTTACATTTGGCAACATTTGGAAATGAGTCAAACAGACAAGACTACTGCTGGGTTTTGCTGTTGTTTAAGCATGTATTTCTGAGTGATATGTTGTGGTTCATGTCAGCTTCTAGGTCAGGTCATATGTATAATTACAGCAACATGTGGTATGTGCATCAGTACTTTTGCAATCCCTAAATTTGCTTTCTTGCTATGATTATAATAAGCATCAGACTCGTGGATCAAGACTCAACTTCTCAAGTACTTTGATGTCACTGTAATTGCAAAGGCTGAAATTAACGAATAGTGATAGTTATTATGCCTTTTCTTACTTTAACAGAACAGACTATCAGTATAATCAGACACCTGTGTGATACAGAAGTGACTGAACCAGCTGAAGCCAGGTTTGAATGTGAGATCTCAGTTCATTCTGTGAAGCCTCCTAAGTGGAGCCTAAATGGAGAACTGCTGCAGGCCTGTAGAGATGTGGAAATTGATCAGGATGGCACTGTTCATAGCCTTGTTTTCAAAAAGACCCATTGCAACATGACAGGCAGTGTACAGTTTGGCATTGGAAAGGCAAGTCTACAGCACGCTTCACAGTCAATGGTAAGATGAACATTAAAAGTTTTCTTTAATATGTTTTCATGCATTTGTTTATTTATTTTAGGCTTTGTCTAGAAAGGGGTTGAGAGGTATGTGGTGATGTACCACCGAGTATATTGAATACAAAGCAGTTATTCTTGTATTGCTACTGGAAACAGAGCAGGCAGGTCAAATACGTTTTTTTTTTCTTAAGCTGCGACCGTGCGTGAGTTCTGAAGACCGGCCTGACTGTTGACAAAATTTGCGGATATTGTTTTCCGCATAATTTTAGTAGGGTAGAGTAGAGCAGAGGGGATTACTGGCTGCCCAGGGTACTAACTGGTAGGTGTTATGATCGGTCACTGTTGAAGAGGTACTTGACTGTTCCCTGCAATTCAGAAGTGAGATTACTGGTTGTAGTTATTTAAGCAGCATCATTGTAATATTGCAGCTTTTAAATTATTTCAAAGACTGAAGTCAACTCATCATCTTTTTTTGTCCTCAGCTTTGGAACGTATTTTTTTTTTCTCATTAGCTTGGGCTGGGGAGGGGGGACTCTGGTGGTATTATCCTGGACCCAATTGCCCCACATGCAGCACTGTTGCCAGAAATAAGACTGACACACAAATAAGGAAAGATGCTGAATAAAATGTTAAAAAAAGAGATGTTTTCATTGCATAGTTGTCCTGAGACTTGATGGCTACTGACAGTTGTGAATTATTTTTCTAGTAGCAGGTCATCTGCTTTGTCTGCTCTTATAATCAGGCTTCGAACTGTATTATTAGGTTGATACTTTTTGGTTTTACCCAGTCATATTTCAGGATTTAGAGACCATATTCGAAAGCAATTTATTTTCACATTGTGTCATGCTACCCAGCTTTAACTAATGTTTGCTTTTCTTCTGTCCTAAATTAATGCTGGTATACTGCTGTAATTTATCATATGGGAAGAGCCTTCTCATTTATGGTAAGCCATTAACCATGCTATCTTTGTGTCATAGTTGGTTACTAAGCTAATGACCCAAGAACCTTTACAAGCGTAGGCATGTTTATCCCAAGTTAACCCAATAAGCAATACATAGGTGAGTGAAGTTCATGGAGGTATGAGCCTAATGCCTGCCTATGTCCATGAAAAAATGGACATGACCCCAGGAGTGAACTTGAGATTACCCATCCATTGATCTAAGTTGTGCTTGAAGAGGATCAGAGAGGGGCTTTGTTTCACATGAATGGAAAGCTTGTTCCAGAGAATGGGTAGTTTCAGGGGGAGGTATCTCTCTCCAGCATGATTTGTTCATATACATGCCTAGGTTAATATTCTCAGAGCAAGTGACCATGTGGCTTGATTTGTGAATGTGTAAAATTTCAATCAGGGTCGGGTCAGAGACTACCCTGTAAGCAAGACATAGATCACCATTTAGTAGCCTGTAGGAGACAGAATCCAGTGATAGGGCTTTCAGTCTTTCCACTTACGATGTGGTTTTGCATCTGTATGGTGAGGTACATGCAAAAGGCTGCATTGTACTGTAATGGTCTGAGGGATGAGTATTATGGAATTATAATGTCCTTGCATCTAGATGCCGAGCTTTTACTTATGAAATGTGTCACATAGGAAAGCCTCACCACTGTAGGTAACTGGTGGTCAAAGTTCAGATTATCAACCTGAGTACCCAGGTCTCGTACTCTACTCTTGGGGGTGCTGTCTGTATTGTAAATAGCAGGGATGTTGGCTTTCCCAAAGGGAATAATTACACATTTTTTTACATTTAGCTTCAGTCCGTGGCTTTGGCACCAATCATTAGTCTGTGTTAATCCTTTTTGTAGTACCACTGGGGGACTCCGTGATTGCACCCAATTTGCAGTCATCGGTGAACTTAGTCAGATACAGGCCATCCATGTTTGCCTAGACTTCTGAGAAATAAATTCTGAACAGTAAAAGGCCCAGCACGGAACACTGTGGTACGACACTTTTGCTAGATGTGAATTCACCCACTTTGACAGTATGTGTCCTGTTGGTGAACCATCTGGCTACCCATCAGTGACATAAGGGTTTATTCCCAATTGATTGAGTTTGTCTATAATACCTATATAATACGTGCTCCCCCATGTTTGTGAGCATTATATCCAGAATATTTGAGCCCCTCTTTGGTGTGCTGACTAGCTGTTCCAGGGCATTTGCACTGGCAAGGTCCAAGAACCATGGAGAAAGCAGATTTGTGGTCAAGTATTTTCCCCAGTTGATGGTAGGATAATTAAAATTGCCAGTGAGTATGGTGTTGGGCTACATGGTAAGTGACGCCAGTAGTCCAGGTATGCAGAATCCTTTTCCTTGTTCATTGTGAGGGACCTGTAGTTAGTGAAGATGTGGTAGGGGATTTTGCCTATTGTTAATTGGACTTGGAGTAGCTTGAGAGAGTCATAGAGGAGCCAGGTGCAAGACCATCTGTGGCAAAGCAGTGTGGTCCATCAACCATGTCCACACAGGCTGAGAGATATTGGATCCCCTTGCACTGACACCAGAAGTTAAGCCAGTTGTTAAAACCAATCATTTTTTGTTGGTACTGTGGCATCCTCTTTGGTGATGGCAAAATGCAGCTCAAAGATAGGCTCATACCTGCCTGAGACACACAATCTAAGAGCTCAGGCATATCTGTATGCATATAGTTCAGTGAGGTATTATGTCTCGGGTCATGCACATCCACATGGACTATGTCGGAGTTATACTGGCACTTGTGGTAAGTGCTTGAGTGACTTGACTGATTCTGGCATCTGATAAGCAGCTAAAATGCATAGTCATACCCTTCTGGAAAAACAAGGTTACCCCTAGCTACCATATAGGCAGCAACCCACTAAGCACAGAAGAGGTTATCAGGGATCTGGGGACCCAGGTTGACAGTAACCTTTCGTTTGACACTCACGTTGCCAAAGTAGTTAGGAAGACCTTCTACATTGCCCACCTGATCATGAAGGGATTCACATCTAGATCAAGGGAGGTCATCGTCCCCCTGTACTCATCACTCATCAGACCAATGATTGAGTACAATGCCCCATTCGGAATGTATCTGACACGACACCTGCAGCAACTGGAAAGGCCCCAAAAGTTCCTCACCAAAAGGATAAAGGGTCTCAAAAATATGTCCTATGCTGCCCGACTGAAGGAACTCCAGCTCTATTCAGTCGCCACCGTCTGCTCAGAGGTGACCTGTGCCTGACATACAAGGCCATGTCCAACCCAGAAATGATGAACATGCTTCACCTCAAAAAATCTAGATCCCTCACAACTACAAGGGCGGGAGACTTAAACCTTGACACGGTTATTAATAGGACATGCTGGAGGGACAGATTCATCACCCAGAGACTCCCTATGCTGTGGAACAAAATCCCGGTACATGTGAGGCAGAGCACCTCGCTGGCTTTGTTCAAGAGAAATCTTGACCAATGGATGGGAGATCGCAGATATACCCCAGGAATTCTCAGTGTCACTGCTTGACAGAGGCACAGCAAAATAATGGGCATAGTATCCTCCAAACTAAAGGGGTGGCGAAAGCCACAAAGCTCTGGGTTAGGCTTATAAATGCCCTTGGGCAGATAAGCCTAGTATGAACCTATGAACCTATGAACTGTAACCTTGTCCTTATCCAGCCTGGTGAGGGGGACATCCGTGTGCAGGTTATTTACTTGTAACCAAACGACTGACCAGGAGAAGAATATTTGTTAAGAAAGGGAAATGTTTGGATAGTGATTTATTTACAGCTTTTTCTTCAGTGCTGGGAAGAGTTAATTGTGAAGAAACTGTGTGTAGCATTCTTGGCTGACAACTTGTTTCCTGCCCAGATGTTTAGGGAATGCAGTGCATCAGTTAATGGATCACACCAGTAGTTTGTTCTGTAGCGTTTAATAATTATTCATTCACATTTGATTTATTGTTAAACCACTGTTTTAAGCAAGAGGCAGATAGAAGTTTTAACATTTCACACAGATGTTTTTTAAAAATGTTTTAAATGTTAGCATTTATATTTTTAACCTGGATGTGCATTATGGTTGTATAGCAAGTAGTATAAAGGCCAAGTGGCCAAGATCACACTTTTGACTGGTCTGTGACAGGGAAGTTGAGGTTTAGTGGAGAGAGTGAATTCTTTGGACTGCTGAGCTGGGCTGGGGAACCTAAGGCATGTGAAATAAGTGGGCCAGAGTGATATATTTTCTAGGGGGCATAACAGTGTTATGAAAAAGAGATCACTAAAAGTATGAGTGCATTTCCTTCCAATTCCTTACAGTTTTCTAGAGGAGGAATCTTGTAATATAGTGATTCATTTCTGTTACATGCTGTGGAAAATAAGTTTAGTTAGTACAGTCATGAGTTAACGGGTTACATGAGACTTCGCTTGGATTCTGCTGTCACTGGTATATCATTTTATATATTTGTTATGTAGAATATGTATGCAAAAAGTGTGGTTCAAATATTTATCAGGTACGGTAGTTCGATTTTTGAGGCAGAAAGGACTATAGAAGAATTTCAGGCGGCAGTATTTAAAACAGTGAATTTTGCTCTAAAGCAGACAGTTTCCACTTTTTGTGTAGCACATACTATTTTGTTACTATTTTATTTATTTTGACTAGTAACTGAAAATGTTAAACTGATGTGTATCTGTTTTTTTCCATTATACATATGAGTGCATAATATAACAGTTCTAGGCAAAATCTACAATTTGGAATTAAAATGCATGTTGACCCCAATCTTCCTGCTCACGTTTCAGGTCTGTTTTAATCAGCGATAATTGTATGCTGAAGGTATGACCAAACTAAGGGCACTGCAATGTTTGATTTAGTTTTATGTGCTTTAATACAAAACCTATGCCTTTTACCCGATACCTCAAGTCACTGCCAACGTAGTTGGTAACTTTTATTCTCAGTGTTAGAAATGCTTTGCTGGTCTGCAAAGATGCATGCTGGATGGATCTTTTAGTAGCTTTTGACTGAGTTAGCCATACAGTCTTGTATCACACTTGAAATTGGTACTTGCACTTGCTAAATGAAGTGAGACTTAATGAAAAGTGTGTTTTAATTTCTGTACGCTATGATTTTGATTCCAGAGTATGGATTTACTGAATTTTCACATGCTGTAACACAGAATACAAAGCAGTCCATCATATGGATGGATGTATAGGTACTGCAGTTTGCTTTCACTTCATCCCCATTTCCTTTCGTCAATGGTTAATCCTTTTCAGTGTTTCCTACACTGCTTGGGCACCAGAGGTGTATCTAGAGGTGATTTTTGTTTTAAAACCTTTGTTTACACATGGTCCAACTTGGAATGAGACCAACTTTCAGTTGCCTGGGGAGAAATGCTCCAGATGCATGTCTCTGACATATAGCTAGAGATAGAGAGGCATAGAGATTTATGTTGGTGTTCTTTTGGGTGCATTCACTGTCAGTTTTATGGAACTCTGTATTGCAAGCAGTTATGATATATTCTTTTTAAATGCACCTTGCAAAAAAGTTAATACAGTCTTTCATGACTGTAGAGAAACTCTACACTAGCAACAGATCAAGCAGGTTTATTAAGGGGCATTCAGCCTTCAATTGCAGTCTTAAGGTGTCACAGTATGACTGTTTTTTTCATGCATTTAAACATTGAAAGAACTGGAGTGGGGTTTGTGGGAGTGGCCAATATGTGGGTGTAGCTCAAATAGGGGTGTGGCTTGAATATGGTGTGGGTGGGGCTTAAGGGGCGCCAGAGCAGTACTTCGCCTAGGGCGCCATTTCAGCTAAGGCCGGCCCTGGAGTCAGGGACTCTGTAGTACCTGTCTGGCTTGACTGGAGCAGGGGATAAAGAATCTGGATTTAAACTGGATTCAGAGAACACATCGTCCGCAATATCCAACACTGGTGGAATAAATAGCAAGGGGCCTGTGCTGAGGCAATAAAAGAAAGTCTCTGAGCCTTTTCTTGGATTCTGAGTAATCCTGGCCCTCCCAGTGGAAATGCTCCCTCACGGTATGTAAAGTTTCCCCAAAAGAGTAATCCTCAGGAGGAGAGGCTGAAGGAATTGATTCTTCAGCATCAGAGTCCTCATAGGGGGGTAAAGAGTATCCCTGGTCTGAAGAGTAATCAGAATATACAGAAACCTGGTCAGAGGAATCATAGTCTGTATCCTGCCTAGGCCTTTTATCAGCAGGGGGATGGAAACCCCTGATCAGAGTAATTCAGTCTTCGGCCATTTTGAGCATCTGCTTTTTAGGCATGGAGGCCTGTCCAGGTGAATGCTATATTTGCTTCTTTGTCTTTAATGTAGTTTTAGACTTGGCTGTAGATGCAGTGGTAAGTTGTGAAGGTCTGACTCAGAAACCGATGCCTGCTCAGCGGCTCCGGACCCACCTGAAGGGTTAGTCTCCGTAGGCCCAACACCTTGAGTATCCAGAGGCCTAGGCAACTCAATGTGGGAGTCGGTCGTGGCTCTGAGGTAGTGGGTGTCAGGGGCTGCAAAAGTGCCTCACTGAGAACCGGCGAACTGGCGACTGGCCTAGAAGAGGCCTCTTAGTCAGTTTTGGGCCTCAGATGCCTGTCCTTATCCTTACCTTTGCGTTTTTTGTGAATTCCGGTCGTCGGTTGTTCCGACGGCATGATATAATTAAACCTTTGGCCAAAGTAATGGCGAGCAAAATCAAACCGACGTTTAATAGTGCGTTTGTTAAATCTAGCACAAAACTGGCAACTAGTGACGTCGTGGTCTGGGCCTAGGCATGGAATACAGTAAGAATGAAAATCCTTATGGGGTATTTGCTTCCCACAAGAAATACAATTATTAACTTTTACTGACATCGGTCTGAGGCAAGAAAAAGTTTCCTCAATGGGGTACTTAGCTTTATTGAAGACTTTGGTTCTGAAAATCGAATTTGATATCTCAGGAGTCGGCCGACCGGCACTTGCGAACTGCTTTCGCTTCGGGCACCGCGTGACAAGAAAGACTGAAGAAAATGGCGTTGTCTGCTTCTTATATACCCCTGACACACTGATGTCAGGGAGGAGGCGACAGCAACCGACGCCGGACCAAGACTTTGGAACTCTGGCCGACTGTGGGACCACCTGACGGCAGGATAACCAGCTGTGAAACATGATGAACATCCTGCTAAACACTGTGCCATGCTAAGGCAAATCATACACTAGAAATGAAAGTTTTTAAGTGGCAAACATCTTCCACAAGCACACTTATTTAGAGATTTCTGCAAGGAAAATGTAGGTATTTGTCAATCCAGGAGCAGCAGCTGTAGAAAGATGACAACTGTATCAAAATTAATAACTGGACTAAACATCTCAAAATCACTTATAAGCCTACAGATTAAACACAATGTATTATTCTACATTTAACTTTTCCCCAAATAAGTCTCCCCTACTTGCTATCTTAACTACATTTTCATACTCTATCCTTTCAAACTCCTCTATTTCTTACATTTCAGAAACACGTTTCTCCTACAAATCCTGTTACTAGTACCCTCTTCTACTTACACAACTGACTTCCTACCACCGTCCATTGCCATCACAATTTCTAAAAAACTCTTACATTGTATCAAAGCAAAAAAATTCTGAACCTTGTCTCTCAATCACACCGTTTCTTTATCAGCACATATCGTATAATTATCCAAAGCAACAGCCATTAACTCACAGATTGGGTATTAAACATAAATTCAAGCAAAATGCCTGTGCCTGTACCATCATTCTTCAATAACCATAAAACTAAGCAGTGACATTTACCCAAATCCAGGCCCAACTCAGCATACCTGGGTATTTAGGCACCAGACAGTAAATCTCCATCAGCTAGCTGCTTTATCACTGCCACCTTACCCACACTTACATCCTGGCCTTCATATATACCATACGAACTTACGAAGTATTTATAACAAACTCCCTGAAGTGTTTGCATGGATAGTACTACACAATCCAGACATCTTCATTGCCACAGAAACTGGACAATGAAGAAAGTGCCCACCAGGCTATATTATAACCAGATTAGACAGACACAAAGTTGTGGTCTACTTATTTTCTATAAAAACACACTAGATATAGTCCTTCCTCCCACATTCTGCGAACTTTCCCTAAATCAGAAATCCTGCAAGCCATGCTAAAACTAAACAAGCAGAAAACTATCACAATCGTGTGTATATGCATACCCCCCCAGTGACAATGCTATTACTGGAAGATATTTTCTGCTGAACCTCCTCAAAAATCCCTCATGACAATATAACACTGGGTGATGTTAACATAGACTGGCAAACCATGCAATCTGAAAATCCAACCAATAATATACATCCGTAGTTGTTCACCCAACTTACAACCACACCAACCAGATACAGCAAAACCACAGCCAGGTAATCAACCATTGGTGACTGAGTCATAACATCCTCTCCAAATAAAAAATCACCCCATGAAATTCTGTCAGACAGCCTAAATGATCACTTAATCTATACCACAGGTTACCAAAGCAACAGCCCCAAAACACCAGTACAACCTGGTAAGAAAAAGTACAGTTGTGTACCTACCAAAAATGTAGATGTTTGAGTGTATTCACTGTTGCAGTCATTACACTTGGGTTATCCTACTGGCAGGCTACCCGCAGTTGGCCTGAATTCCAAAGTCCTGGTCTGGCGTCGGTTGCTGTCGCCTCTTCCCTGACGTCAGAGCACCAGGGGTATAAAAGATGCAGCTGATGCCATTTTCTTCAGTTTTTCTTGACCGAGATGTCAGGTGCCCCCAAAAGGGTAGGCTAAAAAATTCTGATCATAAAAAAAGCATGCACATAACCTTCATCTACAAGCAAATACACCACATAGGTTGTATAGAATAGAGAAGTACAGATAAGTCCCAGCAATGAAAGGGGGATGGTGGGAGGGTAACCTGGACTGCAACAGTGAATACATTCAAACATTTACATTTATGGTAGGTACACAACTGTACTATGTTCATCGTGTTTCACTGTTGTAGTCATTAAACTTGGGTTGAATCCCAAAGCTGAGGTTGGGTGGCTGGGCCTAAATAGAATTAGGAGTGGCTATGAGGCCCTGAAGAACTGCAGTGGCAAAGCCTGCTTTGGATTTAGGTAAGTGGTAGTGCTTTGTAAAAGTGTGCACTGAAGTCCAGGTTGCAGCCTCCAAAATGTCCTTGGTTGGTACACCTCTGAGGAAGGCTGCTGAAGTGGCTGCTGCTCTGGTAGAATGTGGCCTAATGCCCTTAGGCACTGATTTGCCATGTTGTGAATAGCAGAAACGAATGCAGTGGCCTATCCATTTGGAAATAGTCTGCTTTTAAATAGCTTTTCCTTGTGATCCTGCAGCATATGCCATTAAGAGTTGCTCAGTCTTTCTAAAAGCTTTAGTTTTGTCCAAGTAAAAGCGTAGCTGTCTGTGTATGTTCAAAGAATCCAGAAGTCTCGCCCCCTTATTCTGCGGGTTTGGATAAAAGGTAAGCAAATGTATGGTTTGGTTAAGAGCCACACTGGACACTACCTTAGGCATAAATGTTGGGTTTGTCCTTAGAGAAACCCTGTCCGGATGGAAAATAATAAAAGGTTCCACAGCCATTAGTGCCTGTAACTCTGAGACTCTTCTTGCTGAAGTTATTGCTAGAAGAAGAGCTGTTTTCCATGATACGTATTTTATCTCAGCTGTATTGGCTGGCTCAAAAGGAGGCAGTGTGAGTTTTTCCAAGACAAAATTGAGGTCCCATGCAGGTATTGGAGCTCTCCTTGAGGTCTTATGTTTTTGGCCCCTCTGAGACACTGCCTTAGCAGTGGATGAGAAAAAATAGGTGGGTCCGTATTATAATGAGCTGAAATGGCAGAGGCATGGATTTTAATTGATGAGAAGGATATGCCTTTGTCCAGCATCTCAGTTAGGTATTGTAAAATCTGACGAATATTTGGTACAAGCGTGTCAATTCCTTGTGCCTGGTTCCAAGCACAGAATCTCTTCCATTTTTCTGTACAAGATTTTTTGGTGCTGCACCTCCTGGCCTCCAAAATAACATCCATAACTGCTTTAGAGAGACGTGTGTTCTGAATGGTTACATTATCCGCCATGCAGCCAGATTTAGGGTTGAGTTGGGTGTGCAGGATCTGATTATTTTGTTGGGTCAGCAAATGAGGAATTTGAGGTAATGTCCAGCCTGGGGCTTGAGACAAGCTCTTTAGGATTGGGTGCCAGTGCTGGCGTGGCCAGTCTGGGGCAATCAGGATAATTTTTGGCTTCTCTTGTCTGACCTTTAGGAGTACCTTGGGGAGGAGAGGCAGAGGAAGGAATGCATATACTGTAAAGGCTTTCCAGCTGAATGAAAGGGCGTCCACTTTCCATGCTTGTTTGTGATAGGTCCGAGTGCAGAATCTCTGCAGCTGGCAGTTGTGAGGGGAGGCAAATAGATCTATGTCTGGGCATCCCCATTTCCCTGTTATCATGCTGAAGATTTGTGGATCTAGTTTCCACTCGTGACGGTCCATGAGGTTTCTGCTTAGTTCGTCTGCCAAAGTATTTGTCTTTCCTGGCAGGAATTGTGCTTGCAGGTGTACTTGATAAGTCAATGCTGGGTTCCACAAAGTCATGGCCTGTCTGCAGAGAGGGTAGGAATGTGCGCCTCCTTGCTTGTTTATGTACCACATGACTGTAGTATTGTCCGTCTTTATCAGCAGTTGTCCTGGATGAAGTAGGTCCTTGAAGGCTGTCAGGGCAATCTGTACAGCTAGCATCTCTTTTTGATTGATATGAAGATGCATTTGGCTTGTGGGCCATGTGCCCTGAATACATTTTCCTGCCATGTGTGCCCCCCAGGCATAATCTGATACATCTGTTGTTAGTGTCTGCCTGGCTGTGGGTAAAGTGAATGGCTGTCCCTTGTTGTGGTGACAGGCCTGAGCCCACCATCGAAACTCCTGCTGCAGGCAGGGAATGAGAGTAAGCAGGGAATGGAGTAATTAATGCTTCCAGGCTGTGGCAATGCAGAGTCCAAACACTTTTTAGATACCATTGTAGTTTCCTCATATGCAGTCTTGCATATGGAATTAGTAGAATGCAGGATGCCACGTAGCCCAGAGCCTGCAGAATTTTTCTTGCAGATAACTGGGTCTTTGTTGCCATGCTTTTGAAGTAAGAAGTCAGTTGCCTTTGTTTGTCTGGCGTGAGATAAGCCATCTGGGCAGTTGTATTTAAGCTTGCACCCAGGAATATTATCTCTTCAGAGGGTACTAGTTTTGATTTCTTTTCGTTTACTGTGTACCCTAGGCAAATTAGTAATCTTTTTACAAACGCCAGATGCTTTAGTAGAATGTCTTTGGTCTCTGCTTGAATAAGGCAGTCGTCCAGTAGGGATATATCTGAATTCCTCGTGTCTGCAAAATGCAATTACTTGTGCCAGGCATTTTGTGAAGACCCTGGGCGCAGCAGATAAGCCAAAGGGCAGTGCAGAGAATTAGCAGTGCATTGAGCCAGCTATGAATCTGAGGTATCTTCTGCAAGATTGTCTGATTGGGACATGCAGGTATGCCTCTTTCAGGTCCAAAGTTACTAGCCAAGCCCTCTTGCCCAGCATGGGCAGAAGCTGCTGCAGAGTCAACATTTTGAATTTTGGAACGTCCAGAAAAGTATTTAGAAGAGACAGGACCAGAATTGGTCTCCAGGCTTTGTCCTTTCTTGGTACTAAAAAAAGTCTTGAGTAAAATCCTTGTCCCTGCTCTTGTTGTGGCACTGGCTGAATAGCTCTCATGTCCATGAGAGATGAAACTTGTTTTTGTGCCTCTGCTCATTGATTGTGTGGCAGGTCTGGCATACCTTTTGCCTTTGGAAGGGTGTGAAAGTGGAACCTGTAGCCCTGAGAGACTATATTTAAGACCCATTTGTCCTAGGTGATCATGTGCCAATTTTGTGAAAAAAGTGCTAGCATTCCCCATAAGGGTGCTGCCAAAAGATAAGTGCTTGGCATTGGCAGAGGGAAGTCATTGGGACTGTTTCCTATAAGGCTGTGATTTGTCTTCTCCGCTTTTGGAGGTAGAAGCACCCCATTGTTTGGGCCTGTATGAGCCCTGGGGCTGTTGTCTGCCACTAGGGCGTCTGTATCTGCCTCTTTGTGGCCTGTCTGACACTGGAAAGGACCAATTCTTAGTAGGCCAGTTCCTGCTAAATCTGGGTGGCTGTACCTGTAAGAAATCCTTTACTTTCTGCATTGATTTAGCTTTATCCTCTATTTTCTTCAACACCTCTTCTGCCTTAAAACCAAACAAAGTATCATGCTATAATGGAGAATTCAATAATTTTTCTTTAACATGATCAGGCAGATTTTGTTCCTTTAACCAAGCATGCCTTCTAATGACAGAACCTGTAACTGCGGCCCTGCAAGAGGCATCCAGTGAATCAAAACCACATTGCAAAGTATGCTTTTCCACTTGTTCAGTTACATGCAATAAATCTTGCATTTCCTTGTTCTCAGAACCTTCAGAATTTGGCAACATTTTCTGTTTTAACAGTGACATTAAGTATTGCTGGTATTTAAGCATATGAAACTGACAATTTAAAGCCCTTACAGCCAAGGTAGCAGAAGTGTAAACTTTTTTCCCCCATCTGTCCAATGCCCTTGAATCCCTATCTGAGGGGACAGGGTTTTTTGCAGTAGAGGCCTTGACCCCTTTGGAACCCTGAGATATTGTTTCTGGGTCAGCAGCAGGGTTTTTATATAGAAATTGATGAGAATCTGGAACCCTGTAGTATCTGTCTGGCTTAACAGGTGCAGGAGGTAAAGAGTCGGGAGACGGTCCGGACTCTGAAAATACATCATCTACAATGTCTAGAACAGGTGGAATAGCAAGAGGTCTGTGCTGAGGTAGTAGAAGAAAGTCTCTGAGCCTTTTCTTAGATTCTGAGTAATCTTGGCTCTCCCGGTGGAAATGCTCCCTCATGGTATGCAGGGTTTCCCCAAAGGAATAATCCTCAGGAGGAGAAGCTGAAGGAACAGATTCTTCAGTATCAGAATCCTCATAGGGAGGAATAGAATATCCCTGTTCTGAAGAGGAGTCGGAGGAAATGGAAATCTGATCAGAGGAATCATATTCAGTGTCTTGCCTAGGCCTCTTATCAGGAGGGGGATGGGAACCCCTGATCAAAGTAATTAGGTCTTCGGCCATTTTAAGCATCTGCTTCTTAGGCATGGAAGTCTGTCCTGGAGAATGCTGTACACGTTTCCTTGTCTTTAAAGCTGTTTTAGTCTTTGTCTTGGATGCTGAAGTTGGCTTGATATAAAGCTGTGTAGGTCTGAAAACACCCTCAGAAGCCGATGCCTGCTCAGCAGCTCCGGACCCATCTGAGGGATTAGTTTCCGAAGGCCCAATACCTTGAGTATCCAGAGACCTAGTTGTCTCCACGTGGGAGTCGGAGGCGGCCTGTGGCTCTGAGATAGCGGGTGTCAGGGGCTGCGAAAGCTCCTCACTGAGAACCGGCGAACCAGCGACTGGCCTAGAAGAGGCTTTGTCGTAGGTTTTGGACCTCGGAAGCTTGTCCTTTTCTTTATCCTTCCGCTTTTTATGAACTCCGGTCGTCGGCTGTTCCGATGGCATTATATAGTTAAACCTACAGCCAAAGTAATGAAATGCAAAATCGTACCGATGCTTAATAGTGCGTTGGTTACATCTAGCACAATATTCAAGAAAAACAGACGACAGTTGAATAAAACACACCTTTATAAAACACAGAGCTTTCGGGAAACACCCTTTCTCAATGATTAACATAAGGTTCATTAAAACATCCACTTAAATACACCCAGAAAGACATCACATGACCCGCAGCCAGGATCATATGACCAAAAATTCAATTAAAAAAGAAAATATTTAATACATATAGAAATACATATAAAAAATACATATAAAACTTCTTGTGTACACATATAATTATAAACATCATTCTATTTCAATTTTGTTTGTTGTATTTTAACCAATATAGGTTTTAAAGAAACAGCTGTGTTTAAACCTGGATATACATCAGCTGTCAGGCGTATTATCCATTCATATTCTTTTGTTTCTAACAAATTACTTATATCCCCACCTCTAAAAGGTTTTTGCACCATATCTAAAACTCTAAACTTAAACTTATGGTCCTCACCTAATGCTCTAATATGTTTACCAAGGGCATTATTTTCACATCCTCTTCTGATCTCCGACTTGTGTTCTATAATACGGTCTTTCAGTTTACGTGTTGTTTTCCCAACATAGAAACAAGAACAGGCAACGCATGTTGCTAGATAAGACCACATTATTAGATATACATGTTGCCAAATCATGAAATATGAATATCCTTTTAGTTACTGGATGTTGAAATTTATTATTAGAACCCAGATCCACACTAGTAAGAGGAGCTATATCATTGCAGCAACTGCAATTATAGCAACAAAAAGTACCAGTTTTAGCCCCTATAGAATGCTTATCAGTGTTGATGTTAAAATCTTTATAACATAACAAACTTTTTAAAGATCTTTTATTCCCATAGGCAAAGGATGGTCTCATGCCTACCAATGCCGCAATATCATCCTGTGCTAAAAGTACTTTCCAATATTTACTTATAATGTTCTTAACCATATGTGATCTGGAATTATTAGAAGTAATGAACCTCAGTTTCTCTTCTTTAGGTGTAACAGATGAAGAGCTATCCTGAAAATTGGGACTAAAAATAGGTCTATAAAGTGAACTCCTGTTGGTTTCTACCTCCTTCCTTACATCAGTTAACAAGGATTTAGAGTATCCACTCTCAATAAATTCCTCACACGCTTCATTCATCTGTTTCAAGAAGACCATATGAGTAGTATTCATTCTACTTACACGTATAAGTTGTGCTTTTACAATACCCTGAAATACATGAGGAGCATGCATACTAGATGCATGCAAATATCTACCACAAGATACCTCTTTTTTATGTATAGAGGTTATCACCTTTTAATGTTAAATAGACATCTAAGAAATTTATATGAACATTAGAACATTCCATTTTAAACTTTAAAAAATTAGTAGTACTATTAAGGTGATCAACAAATTCTGTGAGTTCAGTTAAGGGACCTCTCCATACAAAAAACAATCATCCACAAATCTCTGATAAAACCTAACCTTCTCATTTACATATTTCTCCCCATCAAAAATATGTATTCTCTCCCACTCATGTAGCACTATATTAGCATAGGTATTTGCTACGGGGGTACCCATTGCTATGCCTGTTAACTGCAAATAGTATTCTTCATTAAAAATAAACACATTATTACGTAAAACCACATCAAGTAACATACATATATTCTCAATATGCAATAGGGGACTCAACTGCTTTTACAACATGTTCTCACTGACTTGAAAATGTTTATTAGATCTGTAAGTTTGAAATTGATTTTTAAAAGTGAAATACATGAGATGAATGTTTGTAAACGACAAAGTACTTTTATACCTAACAATACACCAATTTTGACTGCTTTTAATGATTTGTGTGAGTATGAGTTGAGACAGGCTTTTACTTGTAAGAATAATGTTAAGAATTTTAATCTTTCATATTCAGAATTTTTGGCTTTAAATGACTTGAAATATAATTCCAATATTATAATTAAACAAGCTGATAAGGGAGGCATGGTTGTGATTATGGACAGACATAAGTATTTTGATTCTGTTTTGAGTCTATTAAAGGATGTTACAGCATTTAAAAATATATCATATTTAGAGGTGAAAAAATGTATATCTTACATAAATATGTGTATTTATGAATTGCAGTTATCTTGTGATATTTCATTAGATTTGTTTCATTTTTTCAGTGTCATGTCCAGTCATACCTCAATTATATGGCATCCCTAAAGTCCATAAATGTAGAGATAACCCACCAATGAGACCAATAGTCTCTGGCAATGGTTGGGCTACTGAGCCTATTTCTTTATATTTGCAAAAGCAGTTGAGTCCCCTATTGTCCCACTGCTATGCCGTTTTGAAAGATTCAGTTGACTTTTTGAAAAAATTGAAGTGTTGGCAAATGAAAGTCACTGAGTTTGATACAATATATGGGCCTATATATCTGGTAGTTATGGATATTACTTCTTTATTTACTGTTATTCCTAATGACCTAGGTCTTGATTCATACGTCAATTTTTAATACGTTGTTCAAGTTTTACAACTAGGCATATTGAGAATATATGTATGTTACTTGATGTGGTTTTACGTAATAATGTGTTTATTTTTAATGAAGAATACTATTTGCAGTTAACAGGCATAGCAATGGGTACCCCCGTAGCAAATACCTATGCTGATATAGTGCTACATGAGTGGGAGAGAATACATATTTTTGATGGGGAGAAATATGTAAATGAGAAGGTTAGGTTTTATCAGAGATTTGTGGATGATTGTTTTTTTGTATGGAGAGGTCCCTTAACTGAACTCACAGAATTTGTTGATCACCTTAATAGTACTACTAATTTTTTAAAGTTTAAAATGGAATGTTCTAATGTTCATATAAATTTCTTAGATGTCTATTTAACATTAAAAGGTGATAACATAACTACCTCTATACATAAAAAAGAGGTATCTTGTGGTAGATATTTGCATGCATCTAGTATGCATGCTCCTCATGTATTTCAGGGTATTGTAAAAGCACAACTTATACGTGTAAGTAGAATGAATACTACTCATATGGTCTTCTTGAAACAGATGAATGAAGCGTGTGAGGAATTTATTGAGAGTGGATACTCTAAATCCTTGTTAACTGATGTAAGGAAGGAGGTAGAAACCAACAGGAGTTCACTTTATAGACCTATTTTTAGTCCCAATTTTCAGGATAGCTCTTCATCTGTTACACCTAAAGAAGAGAAACTGAGGTTCATTACTTCTTATAATTCCAGATCACATATGGTTAAGAACATTATAAGTAAATATTGGAAAGTACTTTTAGCACAGGATGATATTGCGGCATTGGTAGGCATGAGACCATCCTTTGCCTATAGGAATAAAAGATCTTTAAAAAGTTTGTTATGTTATAAAGATTTTAACATCAACACTGATAAGCATTCTATAGGGGCTAAAACTGGTACTTTTTGTTGCTATAATTGCAGTTGCTGCAATGATATAGCTCCTCTTACTAGTGTGGATCTGGGTTCTAATAATAAATTTCAACATCCAGTAACTAAAAGGATATTCATATTTCATGATTTGGCAACATGTATATCTAATAATGTGGTCTATCTAGCAACATGCATTGCCTGTTCTTGTTTCTATGTTGGGAAAACAACACGTAAACTGAAAGACCGTATTATAGAACACAAGTCAGAGATCAGAAGAGGATGTGAAAATAATGCCCTTGGTAAACATATTAGAGCATTAGGTGAGGACCATAAGTTTAAGTTTAGAGTTTTAGATATGGTGCAAAAACCTTTTAGAGGTGGGGATATAAGTAATTTGTTAGAAACAAAAGAATATGAATGGATAATACGCCTGACAGCTGATGTATATCCAGGTTTAAACACAGCTGTTTCTTTAAAACCTATATTGGTTAAAATACAACAAACAAAATTGAAATAGAATGATGTTTATAATTATATGTGTACACAAGAAGTTTTATATGTATTTTTTATATGTATTTCTATATGTATTAAATATTTTCTTTTTTAATTGAATTTTTGGTCATATGATCCTGGCTGCGGGTCATGTGATGTCTTTCTGGGTGTATTTAAGTGGATGTTTTAATGAACCTTATGTTAACCATTGAGAAAGGGTGTTTCCCGAAAGCTCTGTGTTTTATAAAGGTGTGTTTTATTCAACTGTCGTCTGTTTTTCTTGAATATTGGGTCCTGAACAGCTGTTGTTTACATCTAGCACAAAACAGACAACTAGCAACGTTGTGATCAGGGCCTAAAGCAAGGAATACAGTAAGAATGAAAATCTTTATGTGGTATTTGCTTCCCACACGAAACACAATTGTTAACTTTTTCTGACATCGGTCTGGAGCAAGAAAAAAGTTTCCCCAATGGGGTACTTAGCTTTATTGAAGACTTCAGATCTGAAATAATTTCGAAAATCTCAGGAGTCAGCCGACCGGCACTTGCAAACTGCTTTTGCTTCGGGCACTGTGCGGCAAGAAAGACTGAAGAAAATGGCGTCGGCTGCATCTTTTATACCCCTGGCGCACTGACGTCAGGGAAGAGGCGACAACAACCGATGCTGGACCAGGACTTTGGAATTCAGGCCGAATGCGGGTAGCCTGCCAGCCGGATAACCCAAGTGTAATGACTGCAACAGTGAAACACGATGAACATCTTCATGAAGATACTTATTAATACACAATATCTCCTTAATATTGACTCACTAAAGACTCTCTACATAAATGATGGGATCTTTGAGTTCAACAAAATCTTACTACGTCTTCTAAACACCTTATCCCCCCCTCAGAATAAAAAGGGTCAAAGCCAACCCTGCCCCATGGCTATCCTTAGCAACTAAACAATGACACAAAGCATGGAAGGTCTGGACAAAAAAACAAAACTCTTACTTTACTAGCACATAGACAACTAAGAAACCTAACAAAACAACTTATCACCAAAGATTAACAAAACAAATAAATAAATACTATACAGCCAATCAAAACCTACACAATAATGATCCGTAACTATTCTTGACCTCAATCAGTCCAGGACAAGCTACACAGCCAACACCAAACACACAGAAATAAAATGATACCACAATGAACCAATTCAATACCTTCAATACCCACTTTATGCAGACAGTACAGTCAATAACCAACCAGGTGACTAATCAAGCTCTTGGTGTCCCTACTCAATCAAATAACCTCCTTCAGTACTTTTTCTTCCAACCAGTTCCCACAAATATCATCAAAAGTACAGTCTACTACACCTCTCATGATGATCTGCCTGGTGGCTGATGTCATTATGTATCCAGTTTCAATTCTGATAAATTGATCCAAGTCTGAAAATAAAGTCCATCACTACAGAAAAAAATCATTCATTGTTCCATTGCACAAGGGTGGGATCAATACAGATCTTTCAAACTAAAAGCACATTGCTATTTTCTCCCCAATCAAAAATGTATTCATACTCAATTTCTCAGCTATCCGGCTTCTGTCTTCAACCCAACATGGATTCCGTCCTCATCACAGCACAACTACTAGTTTGCTACATTTCTGAAATGCTGTCAACACCTACAGGAACACCAGAAGCCTAGTCTCCACCCTCTTCCTAGACTTATCAAAAGCTTTTTATATCACCTTCCTCCAGAAACACTTATATAAACTGTCATCCTTAGGGCTCACCAACTCTTCACTGAAGAGGTTCCATAGTTACCTCTAAAACAGAGCACAAGTAGGGAATTGGAAAATGATTTCTCTTCCTCAATGCCAGTAAGTACTGGTGTCCCACACAAGGGTATATATTAGGGCCCATATTTTTCAACATTCATCAATGACCTCGACATTGCTACAAAAAATGTTGCCCTAGTTCTATACACTAATGACTCGATCCTAATCTGCTTTGCCAAATCTTTCTTTAAACTCTTATGACTTTCACAACAAACATTCATGCTTACCAACTGAAACATGGCTAAATAATTCATAACTACTTCTAAACCCTAAACAAACTAAATGACTGCTCTTCACCCCAAAAACGCAACTCTGCCAAAACACTATTCACTACCATTCCTAACAATACCACCATGATACAGCAAATAAACCTCACAAAATTACTGGCTGCCATTACAGATTGTGTCTTTTGGCTTTTCCCGGTTAGGGGTCGCCACAGTGGAACTCCGGTCCGCTAATGATTGGTAGAGGATTTTTACGTAGCGGGTTACCAGCCCTGACGCACAACCTTCAACGAAGGCATGCCCCATTCACATATGCCTCCACACAGAAGACACTCTGAGAATCGAACAGGACAATGTCTTGCTATGAGGTGACAACGCTACCGCAGCACCACCACTGGCTGCCATTATAGATGAACAGTTGAAATTCAACTGCCATCTATCAGAAGTGGTTAAAAAATATGTACATTATACACAGTAAAAACCTACCACAGTGACATAGCCTGAAGATGTATAGCTGCTACTTTCTTACTGCAATATCTTCTCCATGCTCCCCTATGCTCCTTGAATCTTCAAGACTTACAGCTATACAAACTTGAGCAATGTTATAGTTAAATATCCAAATCTGCAGTAAACTAGACAGAGCACACCACTGCCTAGCCCTCAGGAAATAAGTTAGAACTACCATATCATCTTGCTCTTTCTCAACTAACTACAATACACAAACTTCTCTATAAGCCAGAAAACAGTCCAGTCCCCAACTTGATAAACTACTCCCCAAAAAGAATTGCACTCTCTAGAGAAAAATCACTAATTACTATAATGAAATCATCTAATACTGTATGTAACCCACTATATTCAAATACTGTGGAGAACTATGGCACCACATCGCATTACCACTGAAATCCATTCAGAATGCAAACTCATTTACAATGCAACTAAAATTTCCTCTTTCAAATCAATGGATCTGCTTCTGTACATCTCCAGGATTACTGCCACAATTAACTTCAGCTTAACGCATTGTCAAACCATTTCTCTTCATTCAGAATGCTATGCCCCACATCCAGTCTTCACAAAGATCTAAATAGTTTTTATTAACATCTCCAAGCTACATACATTGTATTTTGACACTGCCCATTCTCCCACCACTGTACTCCTGACATAAACCCCATGATAGCCATATATATAGAATTTGTCTCAACCCGTTTTACACCCTGCTCCTTAACTACAATATTAACATTTTCTGCCCTACCTAGTTCTTTCCCCCACATTTCTTTGAATTTAATAGCACTAATCTAATGATCTATTATCTATGTTACAAACCCATTAATGCACCTCTTCAAATGCTCAGTGTTCAACATCCACTAATGCACAAGTATCTTTCATACTGGAATAGTCGAGTTTTTTACATGAATGTAATCTAATTAGGAAATGTATGTATAACTGTTCATGTATATTATTGAATGTCTGTTTAAAAATAATTTTAGTATGTTGGAACTTTTCTCACTGGGCCTATTGAAGAGTTTTTTTGACTATACTCAGTCTGACAAATCCAGTAAACAAAAAAAAATTGAATTAAAATAAAAAATAAATAAATAAAATCCGAAATTGCGAGTAATATAACTGTTGCCAGAGTAGTACGAGAACTGCAGAAAATCTGAATTTTTGAAAAATGACAGGTAAAAACTAGCAGGAATCCAATGGAGCTACAGAACGATACAAATAATTAAGATGTATAAAAACTGGAAACTTTAGAAGGTTTGAGATAAGGGTGACTACTTCTGGAAAACATCTTGTACTAGACTACAGAAATGAGGGCAGTAAGAACGCACATGCATTATTAAATGCTAAAATACTGTGTTGGTTTATTAGTAAAGACGTATACAAAATATGCCTTGACCTAGCATCAATTAGTGACCTGGAAGAGTAAGAGGAGACAGCAAAATGTTACAGTCTTAGCCATTATCTCTGTAACAGTTGCAAGTGGATTCAGTAAGTACATGTTTCTTAAAAGCCCTTACTGGAATTCTGGCTCTTGACTGCCTACAAGTAGTTCCAGATAGCAAGTCTCAGTCTGGAGAAAGCATTTCACCAGGCATGGATATGAATGGTGGGGGTTACTAAAGAAAACAGGTTGCCTTGAGCACTTCTCAGATCATACAAGTCTTGAAAAGGAAGTCTCCTTTTGTGGAGGGACAGTAGCCTTGTTTTAGAACTAAGAAATACAGACTGCTAAGTAGAAAGGTAACCCTACTGGTTAGAGAGAGCCAGTTGGAGTTTTTCAGCAAACTGCAATGATGAAGTAAGGTGTCAACTAGCACTGTGAATCTACAATTTTTATTGTGTCTGTTCTTGATGGAGTGAAAGACGAGGAAACAAAAGCCACATTCCAGCTTAGGAAGTAATACAGTTTTAGCAATAGATAAGTGTCCTTTTGGAGAGAGAAGATGAGAGGACTTATAACTGCAGATCAGTGTGTGTGTGATATACCTTTAAGAAGCTTTCCATTGAGTCACCGCATGCATGTAAGTACTGAGCACGTGCAAGAAACAGTGCCATTTTGAGAGAGCAGCCAGAGTATGAGCATGCAAGTATGCAGTCAGTTAGTTTAATGTCCCTACCATTCACTCTGATGTATTTGTATACAATAATCTACTTAAATGAACACCCAAGCCTCAAAGTCTTCTTAATGCACATAAGAAGAGCGACATGATGTCAGAACGGGATCCTGAGTTACAGCCATGAGGCAACATGTTAAAGTTGGAGAACTATACAGGAGTGCATCATCCCAACTGCTCAAACGACTCGCAAAACAGATCAGAAACAAATTCCAAGTACTAAAACTTGCTTAAATTACTTCTTTTTCTGTAAATATAAAACAAAGCACTCCGAATGCTTAAAACAAATTTCATATTAAAGGAAAAGTCTGAAATTGCGACATATTGATAAAAATATCTGAAATAATTATGAAAACATTTGAAACTGTATCCGAACTGCATAAAATGTATAAAAAAGGGGAAAAACTACCATATTTTTTCACTGTGTGCTACTTTTTCGTATCAACTAAAACTATTCAAAATATCCAAAGTGTGCAGTGTTTGCATGTGTGTGCTGTATTACAGTGCAGTTATTTCGCAAAGTAAAGTTATTTCAAAGAATAATTCACAAAGTACAGTAATTTCAAAGCATGTTTCATAAAGTAGTTATTTCAAGGCACATTTTGCAGAGTACAGTATTTCGAAGAGTTTATTGTGCATTTCAATATTATTATACATACCTAATGTGTATGTGCATGTTCGTACATAATTACAAGGGCCATTTTGCATTGTGTTTTACTATAATCTGTGGGTGTGGCAGAAGGATTTTGCAGACCCACACTGCTTGTGTTTGATGATAACATTGCAGAAAATTCAAGAGTGTTTGAGCAGGAATATGATATTTTCATACAGGCTGCTTTTTCTGACAAAGACGCATGCACAAAAGCATTTATTCTGCTTAATTTAGCTGGTTCAGAGGCCATTGAAAGAAAGTGTTCATTTGTGTATGCAGGGGAGTGGGAAGACCTCCACATAGTGGTACCAGCTGAAACAAGGGAACATCCAGAGTGCTTAAAACATAAATTTAGACAAATGTGTAACCCCCAAACAAATGTTACACAAGGGATCAAAAGCCTGGTGAAACTTTTGTAGCACAAATAAAGCTAAAACTTGAAGATTTCGTGATTTAAGAGATGAGCTGATAAAGGACAGGCTTATGTGTGGTATCAATAATGGCACAGTGAGAAAGATTTTGCTATGAGACAGTGATTTAACTTTAAATAAAGCCATTGGGATTTGACAGCTATATGAGCTTACGGAAAAGCACACAAATATGCTTACAAATGAGAACAGCAGTGGAAGGCACAGTGACAAAGCTCATGTTGACCGTATGCAGCACGTGGGTAAAAGAAACAGGCCCAAGCACATAGCAGCTACGGCAGGTCCTGTAACAGTCCCTGGGAGACCCAAAGTCTTTCCAGCAAATTCCAGAGCATGCTCAGTGAAGCACAAGGGTGAGTCAGCAAAGTCAAAACTTTTACCCCCACCTAGCTTCGTAGACAACTGTCGTAACTGTGGTGGAAATCAAAAACCCAAAAGAGAGAGGCACTTAGCTTTTGATCAGCAGTGTCATTCTTGCAATAAGTGGAATAATTTCAAAAGGTACTGTAAATCATATAAGGCACATTCTTTTATTAAAAGAGGGCATTGCAAGAGGTAAGTTGATCAATTAGAAAGCTGTGACCCTACTGTTTATGTTGATGATGTTTCAGTGCTTGGTCAAACAGTCAATGCAGTAGACTTGTGGGCAAAAAATGAGATTTTCTGTACTGCTGTTTGGATTAATGGCAATCCTACAGAGCTCAAAGTAGATACTGGTTTAAAGAGCAATGTTATGTCAGCAGAAACATTTGCTAGAGTAAAAGCTGCAGGACATCTTGATTTGACAAAGTGTGCAAAGCTCGTTGCTTATGGTGGTGAAGAGACTCAAACTGAAGGCTCACTAGTGCTTTCATGTTGCTCTGCTGGGACCTTACAATTTTTTGTAGTCAAGAGACAAATGCGGTCATTATTAGGCCTCAGAGACCATTTGAAAATGGGACTGCTTTCACTTAAAGAAGTCCACCATGTAATTCTGCATGACAAGAGCTCAAATTTCACCCAAACTATTTTTCTGAGTATGCTGATATTTTTGCAGGCAAACTATCAGTTGTGCATTCCATGAAGTTAGACCCAGAAGTCAGCCCAGTTGTCAGACCAGCACAGAAAGTTCCAGCAGTTATGCAGAACAGAGTCAAAGCTGAGCTAGACAGAATGGTGCAGCTAGGAGTAATTTGTCCAGTAGAAGAACCCACTGAATGGGCATCTTCATTGGTAGTAGCGCATAAGAAAAGCTAAGGAGATATCAGAATATGTACTAATCCAAGAGATTTTAACAAAACATTAAAAGGGCCTCATCATCCAATATTCACAGTCGAAGAGGTTGCTGCCCTCATGCCAAACACCACTGTTTTTTTTCTGTCTTAGATGCACGAAGAGTTCATTTTGGCAAATTTTACTTGTCCGAAAATCTTCGTTAACCACATTCGATATACCATTTGGAAGATAAAGATTTCCGAGAATGCCAATTGGAATAAATTCTGCCAGTGAAATCTTTCAGCGTGCGATGGAGAAGATTTTTTCAGGCTATCAGTGCGCTATTATAGTAGATGATATTCTAGTAGGAGGCAATGGTGAAGTTGAACATGACAGAAACCTCAAGAAAGTTCTGGAAAGAGCACGTGAAGCGACTCTAAAGCTGAATCTTCAGAAGTGCGAGTTCAGGCTACGGGAAGTTACTTATGTTGGTCACTTGTTTATCAGTTCAGGTTTACGACTAGATCCTTCCAAGCAGACACTAATTCTCGAAATGCCAGCTCCAGACAATGTCCAGGCCCTACACTGTTTTCTTGGCATGGTCAACTATCTAAGCAAGTTGATTCTGGATTTAAGCCAACCTTCAGCACCGCTAAGAGAGCTGACATGCAAAGATGTAATTTGGTCATGGTCAGAACAGCACTGAAGAGTATCTGATGTCCTGAAACAGAAAATTGCTAACCCATGAACTCTCACGTACTATGATGTTCACAAAACAGTTGCTCTTTCCAATGATGCTTCTAAGTTTGGTCTAGGTGCAGCCATTCTTCAAGAGGGTAGACCAGTAGACTATGCATTGAGAACTCTTACCCAGACAGAGATGCAATATGCCCAGATTGAGAAAGAGCTTTTGGCAATTGTGTTTGCATGTTCGAAGTTCCATGATTATATTTATGGCCGACCTATCCAGATAGAAACTAACCACCAACCTCTTAGTTACAGCTCCTGCCAGATTGCAACGCATCATGCTCAAATTGCAAAAGTAGAACTTCAATCTTGTTTACACAAAAGACAAACTTTTTTTTATCTTGCTGATACTTGATCCAGATTGCCCAGAAAAAACACAGAACAGCATAACAATGAGAAACTTGATTTTGAGGTCAGGGAAGTGAGAAATTTTTCTTCAACACATCTTGATGAGCTCAGAACTCAAACAGCCTTAGATCCAATTATCCAGAAGTTAAACCTCTATCACTCGAGGATGGCCTTCAAAGCAATCTGGTTTACCAGTAGTAGTGCAACCATATTTTCCAAAAAGAGATGAAATTTTGTAAGACAATGGTATCATCATGAAAGGTCCTACAGTGATTGTTCCAAAATCCTTGCAACAAGAGCATATTAAGATCTTGCATTGTGGCCACCTAGGAAATGATTCTACTAAAACAAGGGCGAGAGGTCTAGTATTCTGGCCTTCTATGTCAACAGATATCCAGAAAGTACTTTCATCTTGTTCAGTATGTATAATACAAAGCTGCATCAACAGACAGAACCACTTCAGGTAAGCTAGATGCCTGAACTACTTTGGTCGACAGCAGCTACAGATATCAGAGTGGAATGGTCAACATTACATGATGTTAGCAGACTCTTACTCAAATTGGATAAAGACCGACTTACTTCCCAACCTAACTTCTAATACTGTCATTATTAAGCTGAAGCGACATTTTTCTGTCCATGGTAGTCCGCACAGAGATATTTCTGACAATGGTGCACAGTTTACAAGTCAGCAGTTTGACAGATTTGCAGAAGAGTGGGACTTTATTATGAGTAATCCTGAATACCCTCAGTTTGGCTGAACATGCAGTTCAAAGTGCAAAACAGCTGTTAGAGAAATACAGACGTGAAAATACCGATGTTTTACTAAACTCAAATCTCAGAAACATTCCTTGTGATAAACATCTTGGATCACCTGCCTAGAGACTTGTGTCGAGACAATCCAGACAATCCAGAACCAGATTACCAATCAGCAGTAATTTATTGGTTCCATGCACAATAAGCTTTCAGTTAACTGAAACTCAAGCAACCGGCAAAAAATCCAAGAAATGCAGCACAATTTTCATGTGTTGCACACACACACACACACACACACACACACACACACACACACACACACACACACACACACAGAAACATACCTTACATTTTTAGAGTTTTAAAAAGGAAGACAGGAATAAATTCCCTTTCTCCCCAACCTGAGAACAAGTCAAACCAAATAAATTATATAGGGTACAGTATTTGTCAGGCCTATTTTAACAGTAACTCACAAGCAACCAGAAACTAGTTATCCGGCATCTACTAATCCCCATGGGTGCTTGTCAACGTAGAGTTTACCGTACCAAGAACAAAAAAGCCGTGAAAGCCCAAATGTTGAAGAAGCATTTGTCCCAGAAGTCTTATTATTATCCAAACAGACTGTCACAAACTTTAATTCCATAAAAACAAATAAAATGATCATAAAACTGTAAGCGCTTTCGGGATAACCCTTCATCAGGCAATATGGCAACATTCATGAAATCTCTTTAAATACATTTTGAAAAATACAATTACCAATCATTTGACTACCCTCCTTTTCCGTAGGGCTGGTCTTAAATGTATACAGGTATTTAGGATTCTTGGAAATAAGCACCTACTTTTAAATTCATGGTAGTTAATGGCACTCACATGAGTAAGAGGGGGAGGACATAGTGAACTTTACAGAATGTAATGGATTGCACTGGATCATAGAGCTAAGAGCAGACCATCCACCAGGGCTAAATGCCTGTATAAGATCAGCCCTAAGGAAAAAGAGGGTAGTGAAATGATTGGTAGTTGTATTTTTCAAAATGTATTTAAAGAGATTGCATGAATGTTGCCATATTGTCTGATGAAGGGTTATAGGTTCATAGGTAGATACTAGGCTATCTGCCCTAGGGCATTTATAAGCCTAGCCAGAGTGTATTTGGCTTCCGCCTCCCTATTAGATTAGCCTACTGTGCCTCTGTAAAGTAGGTCACAGAAGGTACCTTTTTAAGATTAGTTTACTGTGCCTCTGACTAGCAGGGACACAGAAGAGATCCCAGGGGTAAATTTGCGATTTCCCATCCACGCGTCCAGATTTCGCTTGAAGAGTGTCAGCGAGGGGCTATGTCTAACGTGAACTGGAATTCTATTCCAGAGTGAGGGGAGCCTCTGGGAAATGAATCTGTCCCTCCAGCATGTCCTATTTATTTCTGTGCTGAGGTTTAGGTCCCTGGAGCATGTAGCTCTAAGGGACTTGGATTTTTTGAGGTGGAGCATGTCCATTAATTCTGGGTTTGACATGGCTTTGTACGTCAGGCATAGATGGCCTCTGAGTAGGCGGTAAGCAACTGAGTAGAGCTGGAGTTTCTTTAGTCGAGCTGCACAGGACATCTGTTTGTAGCCCATGATCCTCTTGGTGAGGTACTTTTGGGGTCTCTCCAGTTGCTGCAGGTGTCGGGTAAGGTACATCCCAAAAGGGGCATTGTATTCAATTATGGGCCTGATGAGTGACGAGTAGAGGGGCACAATGACCTCTCTTGATCTAGATGGGAACCCTTTCGTGATAAGGTGGGCTATATAGAAGGTCTTTCTAACCACTTTGGCAACGTGATTATCAAAGGAGAGATTACTATCTACGTTGGTCTCCAAATCTCCAATTACTTCTTCCATACTTAATGGATTACCACCTATGTGGTAATTTGTGGGCACCTTGTTTTTCCCAAAGGGGATGACTATGCACTTTTTAGCATTTGGCTTGAGGCCGTGGCTCTGGCACCAAGCATCCGTCTCTGTGAGACCCTTTTGGAGGATGCTTGTGTCAGCTGGAAATTCGATTATGGCCCCCAGTTTGCAGTCATCTGCGAACTTTGTCAGCCATAATCCCCCCCGTGTTAGCCTGAACCTCAGAGAAGTATATACCAAACAAGAGAGGTCCCAGAACTGAGCCCTGTGGGACACCACTTGTAACTGGTTTGGATTCGGACATGGCACCTGTGATTCTGACCATTTGGGTTCTATCTCTGAGCCAGTTTGCAACCCATCTTGTGATATAGGGGTTGATATTTAAGCTGGTAAGCTTATTTATGATGCCCGAGTGGGGTATTGTGTCGAAGGCTTTTGCAAGGTCCAGGTAGGCTGTGTGGACTACCTTGCCCTCATCTATGGCTTTGGTAACTGTTTCAAAGAAATTAACTAGGTTTAAGAGGCAAGATCTGCCCTTAACAAAGCCGAATTGGGTAGGGTCCAGTGTCTGGAGGCTCCCAATGTCTTTGTTTATGAGTTCCATGATAATACGCTCCATAGCTTTACAGACCAGACTAGTCAGGCTTATGGGGCGATAGTTTCTGGGGTCCGTTGTGGCACCACCTTTGTGGAGTGGGACCACTGTAGCTGTACGCCATTCTTTGGGTACATATCCTGTAGTAAGGCTAAGTTTGAACAGTGACAATGTGAGGGTTCAGTTCTTCTTGGAGCTCATGTAAGACACAGCCTGGGACACTGTCCGGTCCCATAGATGCTGTGTTTTTTGCTTTGGAGAGGGCAGCTTTCACCTGTGCATCTGTGATGTCAGGGAGGTTACATTCAGTTGGGATAGGCATTTGCTCCTTTGGGGGGGGGAAGGGGGGAGAAGTTTACGCTGAATCTGTCTGCCAGGATGTTGGCTATGTCTGTAGGTTCAGTATATTTTGTACCGTTATGCAACAATTCAGAGCATATCTGGGAGTTTCTGCCCATGTTTCTGACATAACTAAAGAAGGCCTTGTGATTATCTTTAGTGTCTAGGGCAATTTTTCTTTCAAAACTGGCCTTTGATGATTTTAAGAGGGATCGAAGTTTCTTGCTAATACTGATCAGAGATGCCTTCCCTTTTTGGGATTTTTCTCTGTCATGTAGTAGCTTCCTCCTTCTGTTGTATAGCTTATTTATGGCCGGGGTCCACCAGACAGGTCTCCTGTTTTTGGAGGAGTGAGTCTTGGTTTTATCTGGGATAGCATGATCCATGCAATTCCTGCAGGTGCTCATATAATGCATTTGTAAAGGATTCTGCGGATTGGGCTGTATTATCCTCTGGCCCAGGGGCTTTGAAGGATTCCACCTCAGTCTTGAGAAGTGCAAAGTTGGCTTTTGAGAAATTCTTTACAGTGATTTTCTTGGCTGGGGGTGGGGACGGGATATGGATGTCCAGGGAAATTTGTTTATGGTCTGATCTTACCAATGAGGGGTTTACCTCTGGTGTGGAACATAGAGTCCCCATGTTGGTGATGACCAGGTCCAATATGTTGCTCCCTCTTGTGGGAGTGGTGACCAGTTGTTCCATTGCATTAGAGTTTATAAATTCAAGGAACCGTTGGGCGAGGGTGTTTGGGCTTGAGTAATTTTCCCAGTCAATGTTTGGGTAGTTGAAGTCACCTAATAACATAGTGTTTGGCGAGACCTTCATATTCTCCAGTGTTCTCAGGAATGCCAAGTGGGGTTCCTGTAATAGGGAGGGTGTTCTGTAGCAGGCTACAAACTGAAAGGCAGTTTTGCTCGCTGTTAGTTGCACATGGATGGTTTCCGATGCTTCGTGCAATGCCACTAACCTGGAGGTGTAGGTATCTTTGATGAATATAGATACTCCCCCCTCCTTTTGTGCTTCGGTCCGAGTTTTGGGGCCGAAATGCATGGTATGAGTTATAACCTGGTAGTGCTGGGGTGCTCTCAGGAGCCTTGAACCAGGTTTCTGTTACTGCACAGACATCGATTTTCTCCATACTGAGGAGAGCCTCGAGTGCGTGCATCTTGAGGTTTAGACTTCTGGCATTGAGTAGCATTACCTTTAGTTTTTTTATCCTTGGGTTGTCTATGGAGGTGGGTTTGTCCTCTGAGCCTTGCCTAAAAAAGGCACTACGGGGGTGGCAAGAGCCTTGGCCAGTATACGAAAGCCTAAGGGTGACAGGTGCAAGCAGTCCCTAGCAAAGCAACGTGGCTTGTCGAGCATGTCATCCCAGGCTGACATGACACTGGATCCCCTTTGAATGACACCAATACTTTAGCCAATTGTTGAAACTGATCATTTTGCCTTTATACTGTGGCATCATTATTGGTGAGGGCAAGATGCTACTCAAGGTCAGGGTCATACCAGCCTGGGCTACATGGTCAGAGAGCGCCTCTATGTCTCTTTTCATGTAGTCCAGGGAGGTATGTCTCAGGTCATTCACACCAGCATGGACAATGATGGAGTCATACTTGTACTTGCTTTGGAGTGACCTGAGTGCTTGCGTTATGTGGCGGATCCTGGCACCCGACAGGCAGCTTTACAGTGACCTTCTCCTTGTTCAGTCTGGTGAGCGGGACGTCAGTGTGCCGGACAATAGAGTCCCCTATAACAAGTGTATTTGGTGTGTTGTTTGGCCTTAAGGGCTGTGACTGTGAGACGCACTGATTTTGTGAGATATGTGATTCGTGGGTATTGTTGAGGGGTGGCTGTTGCTTGGATATCTGCTTAGGAGGTCTTTGCTGTTTAGGCAGATTTTTATTTAGAGACTCCAAGTATGTTTTTGTGTGTTGGGTATGCAGATGCAATAGGTCTGTGTGAGACTGGATTTGTGGTGTGGGTGGTTACCTTTTCCTCCTGACTGACTGTGCCAGTCTTGGGTTGAGAGAGCTCTGCCTCCAGTTTGGCTGTGTAACTGCATCTCTCACATATATTAGAGTTTGTTGAGTTTGTTGGAAGGAGGAGAGGGTTGTCTGTGTACATAAGGCAATTGTAACATTGCCTCAAAATTCCCAGATTCAACAGCTGGACTGGAGAGTAAGCTTGAAATTGACCCTTGGACATACCAGATTAGTATAGGGAACGTTTTTTTTTACTGATCAGATTAGGAAAGGGAACTGATTTTTCACTTGATCAGGAAGGACCAATCGGGAGCCTAATACTTATGAGAAGTCAAGGAGGGTGTAGTGCTTTAGTTAGTTAGTGTTTCCTTATAAGAGCTGAGCAAGTGCAGGGCTTTAGAAAGAGAATAGAGTGATTACTTTGAGAGTTTGAACAGTTCTAAAGGAAAAAGTGAAGAGCAGACTTTGTGGAGCCTGGAATAGTTTAAACCTGTTTAGGCGGCGCTGCCCGACGCTGCTCAGTGCGCAAAACCACGCAAAAAGAGAGTTGTAGGGTTTTAAGAGAGAGAGATCAAGGAGTTTAGAACTGACCCAAAATGGCCAATAAAACTACAGCTTCTAGGCAGTAACCACTCCTCCAGGGACAGGCAGGCTGTTCAGTGTTAACCACTCCTACTGGTAAACAGAGAGACTTCCCTTTAGCCCAAGCAAGCACTGGCCTTCTAGAAACTTCCAAACAGTTCAGAACAGCAAATCTGTAACTGAACTTTCTTAACTTTCAGAAAGTGGGAAAAAGCAAGATTTTTTTGTTTTTGTTTTCTTTTTGTTGTAGTTTAAAGGTAGCAGAGATACACAAGCAGCAAAATAATCACAACAGTGCAATAAATGACCCCATACTTGAGTGCTAGGCCAAAATCAGGTAATGCAGTTTTTAGAGGAAAAAAAACGATTTTAAATTAAGTGCAACACAGGAAATGCAGTAAACAGGCTCTAGATGTGTTCCAAGTACTGTTACAGATATAAACTTTAGCAAGCCGGAAAATGCCAAAAAGTAGGCGGCAAAGCAGTAAAACTTAACAAAAAATCAGAAGAAAATACTTAAAATCACAAAAGTGGCTCCTTTTCTTCTCTCAGCGTTTTCTCCCCTTGGCAGGTGCATCAGCAGCAACTAGCAAGCCTGAAAAGACGCCAAAACCACGAGGCAGCCGGGTTTTAAGAGAGAGCAATCAAGGAGTTTAGAATTGACCCAAAATGGCCAATAAAACTACAGCTTCTAGGCAGTAACCAAAAGGGATTACAGTTTTATGATAATTTTGTTTTTATGGAATAAAAGTTTGTGATAGCCTGTTTGGACTCTACTGTTTTCTTGGATTTACATTTTTTGGCAAGCGAGTCCTTAAGGAGAGCAAGAGAGTTTTTTTAATATTCGAGTCTTATTATGATAAAACCAGCAAACTGCTCGGTTCATTGAAAAAAGGGCAGATAGTGAGGATGCAAACATCAAAGGGTTTTGATCACATCAGATTTGTGAAAAGTTTGTGTCAAGAGCCGAGATCAACATCAAAAGGTTTTGATCACATCAGATTTGTGAAAAGTTTGTGTCAAGAGCTGAGATCATATACTGTGGAATCACAAGGAATGGAATTCAGATGAAATCAGAAGCATTTGTTAACAGTGTTACAGCATCTTGCTTGTGACAAAGACTAGTTCTGAGTGACTTGTCCAATGTTGCTGTTCCAGAGAACATTCAGTCAGCAATCCCTGATCCTGAGAGAAATCCCAGAAAATCCACAAGCAGAACATTCCGAGTGACTGTCCCTGTTGCTAAACCCAGTCCTAACTATTATGTCATGCGAACAGATCACATCTCAAAACCTACTTTCAGATACATGGCAACCTGGACATGACCATTGTTTTTCTTTATTAGTATCTGTATAACTGCATGCCTACTGAAATGTTATTGCTTACATGAGACAGCTCAGTAAAGTGGGAGGATGTAGATCAGTGTGTGTAATAAATCTTTAAGAAGTTTTCCAGTGAGTCAGCACACAACTTTAAGTACTGAGCATGTGCAAGCAATAGTGCCATTTTGGGTGAGCAGCCAAAATGACAGCATGCAAGTATGTAGTCAGTCAGTGGGTTAGTTAGTTTAAGGTTCGTGCCAGTCATCCTGGTGTATTTGTATACAATAAACTATTTAAATGAACACCTAAGCCTCAACATCTTTTTTAGGCACATAAGAAGAGCCACAATAAAAATGTTTTAAGTTGAGTTATGACATTATTAACTATCAGGTCTGTGTGTGTTGTAAAGGAGAGACACGAGTTGAGAGTAAGGCTTAGGTTTCTATTCTGTGACATTTGGAATAGTGTCACCCCTGAGATTTGTTATGTGAATGGGAGGAATCTTGGGTAATTTTTTTAGAGTGGTAGAGAAGACCATTACATTAGTTTTCTTGTGGCTAACTAACAAGCTGTTACAACGGTATTATTTGCATAGTTGAAAAACGTCATCTTGTAATTTGCTCACTGTGGTTCTTGACAGATTGTTAGAGAATAATGCCATCTGTGTATACAACCAGTTTGAGGTTTAAGACCTTGTTGGTATGGTCAAAAACAAAGAGGGAGAGTAGCGTATGTCCAAGTACTGAACCTAGTGATACACCTGTGTTTAGTAGTGTGAAGGATAATATAGTGTTACTGCAACAAACCTGAAGGTTCTGTCCTGTGGATAGCTCTGAAACAAGTGATCTGTTATCTCCAAAGTTTAATTTTTCCAGCTTATAGAGAAGGATGTTAAATCTACAAACAGTCCAGCAGTGACATGTCCTTCATTAAAATTGCAATAAATGGATTCAGTAGCTGTTAGAAGGGCTGTAAAAGTACTGAAGGCATTTTGAAAATTATGATAAGCATCACATGGCAAACCACGGCTGTTAATGTGTTTTAGCAATTGCCTATACAGCAGTTTTTTTGAATAATTTAGTAAAAGGGCAGAAATTAAAGAGGGGTTTGTAAACCGTAATTTCCTTGGGAATACAAACTTTGGGAAGAATAATATAACTATGCATGAGTAATGAAGGAACAGAAGTTTCAGTTAGGAAGAGGTTAAATATATGACTAAGGAGTTTAGCAATCATTTTAGCAGCAAGCTTTAAGAAGGTAGGATGGAGCTTAGAGAACATGGCACTGAACTCAAGTTTTGTAGCAAGGATTTAATTAAAAGTTACTTGTGAGAAGGGAAAGTTACTGTAGGAGGCTAGAGGGTATAAAAGATATGCTGTCATGGGGATATAAGGAGAAAAGCTGTCTCTGATGTTGCTTATGAAGGAATGACAAAGGTGTGCATAATCTTTAACAATGGAGGACAGAGTAAAAAAAAAAGGAAAAGCTATTACTAGATTGAAGGGAATTAATTAAGGTCCCTGTCAACTATTTTATTTCCTTCCAGAATTGTTTTGGTTTAGACCAATTTTTTTCTGTTTCTAAGATAAGTTTTTTTACCTGTACCTTTCATATGGTGCAGGTAATGCCAGTGCAGGTCCTTTACTAAGAATATGGCAACTGCTGGAACACTTTTAGGATTTTAGTCACTAAATGTAGGAATTTGCATGTAAGGCTCAAGATATGAACTGTGTAAGTGACAGAAAATCACTAGTGAATACAGGAGCTGGACATATCCTTGAGTTATGCGGGCAACATCAAGATGTGCTCCAGCAATAGCTATATGTATCCCTAATTACAGGAACTTGAGAAAATTCAGAACGGTATCAAGTTGTGGATATAAGAGAGACTCCCAAAAGTCAAGCTACAAAACGATTTGAAAACAGGTCATTTATACACATCTGACATTGTTTTGGTATTATTTGGTGCTTCAACAACTTCTAGTACAACTCTACTTTATGTAAAAGGAACAAAAGCCAGCAGACAGCTCATCCACTCTGCAGCAAGAGCAATTCCAGTTCCATGTTCTCCAAGCTTCATTGTACCATCTTAAACTTTGCTGCTTATATACTTAAAACTACAAAAGGAATGGATGTATGCAACAGTTAGGCTTTTTTTTATATGGATGACAGTGCATGTCATGACGTGCAGTTGCCAGCTATGCCAGGAGAAGTAAGACAGTGGATATGCAACATATGCTAGCACAGCTAGCTGGAATTTAGAAAAGAATTGTATGTTACTTGAATATCAAACTGATTTGCACAGATGCTTGTGTTGAAAATGGATCTTTAAAGTTGCTTGTGTTAAAAATGTACCAACAGTGTGCCCTGCTGGACAGAAAAGAAATATACATGTATTACTGTAACTGAATTAAATGTATATGTTTTAACCGATGATACTGGAAGAGAAGAAGATGATCACAATCCAGCTGCAGCAAACTTTGAAAATAGTAAGAAATTAAATTATTGGGGCTAGGCCATAAATATGTTATCTCACAGATTTGAATGAAGCCAGAGACACAATATCTGTAAGAAGCATGGTTTGTTAGTCTCCGTAGGAAAAGTAGAAATTTGTAATACTTTTATGACTTCCAGAAGCCACATCAAATGTGAGCAAAGCTCATGTGTATTATTGACATGTAGGTGCTAAATCCTGGCAGTTTCTAGCAATGGGGGGGTTGCATGGGAACCAAACATCAGACGACTAGATGTATGTGATGCCATTCTGTACAGAAATAATGTTTAATATTAGGTGAGACAGAAGTCTCAGGGCAGTCTTTTTCTTAGAACCTGACATAGAAGGATCCCTCACCTACTTCATCATGCCTTGCTCTTACTAAGTAAGTAGGAACAGTAATTCTCTAGATCAGTCATGAAAATATAGTGAGAATAGTTAAGTATTGTTTCTTCTGTAACTGTGCGAGTCTTACCAGCTGTGTTATTTTTAACATTTCCTGTGACTGAAACTCTGCTGTTTACTGTAAATATATATTTCATATGTTCATGTTATTTTACTCTTATTAAATATATTTATACTTTTCATTGTGGTTGGTCCTTCAGAGGAAATTTTAATTTTTGAGAGTACTTTTATCTCCTGGTGACACTCTGGCCACTCCTGAAGCCTGGCTGTTTGGTCAACATTACCATTTGTATTAATATTAATGTCACTTGGTATAACTGGGTACCCTTGCAACAGCCTTAGGTAGCTGGCTTTGTAGTGTCTGGTGGCAGTGATAACTACCTTACAGTCTGGGCAGAAGGGCACAGGAGGTAAATCTGTGCCAGCCTTTCCCAGGTGTGTGTGAAAATCAAATATCAAAGAGTGTGTGTGTGTGTGTGTGTGTGCGCGTCTGTGCATGTCAGCTACTTGGAGCAGGGACACGAAGCACTGGTTTCACAGACCGCATGCTGAAGGACTTGGCTTGGACACTCAGCTGAGGACTTTACCGTATAACTGTGCTACTGGGGGGAGCCTTATCGGGGCTGTGGAGGGAGACCCCAGGTTGACGTGTTCCCTGTATGCTCTTAAGAGAAACTGTGTTTGACGCAGAGAGGTCTGCATCTGGAAATACTGAATGTATCCATCTGTATTCCAACTGAATGGCCTTCTCCAGTGTCAGTGGTGAGGATTCAGGCTCCTTGATTACTGACCCAGAGTGGGGACATCACATATTGGTGGCAGTGGTGGGTTATTAATTGAACTTCTGTAGCCTGTAGGCAGTTGTCACTAAAGGTGCGTCCTCTCAGCAGCCACAAGGTAAGCATTTAGAGTTTCGTTTCACAACACTTATTTATTTTTGTTAGTTTAGTCAGGGAAAGTAGGCAAGATGTCAGCAGAGGATTATGGCAAGCTGACAAAGAACCAATTGGCCAAGGCGTGTGAAGCCAAAAGACTGGTGTATGCCAACCTGACTAAAGAGGAAATGATTTCAGCCTTAGTCAGAGCTCAGACCAGCAAACCAGGAGAATAACCAGTCTTGTGATGGGAATTTGAAGCCCTCAGAAACAGGACAGTTCACCTTGTTCTCGGAGGATTTAAAAACCTCCATGGAGTTGGACAGACTTGAACTGGTGGCCAAACAAAACAATTAGAACCAGCAAAGAGACTGTAGTGTTTTGAGGCTGAAAAAATGAGAAGCAGCACCAAACATGAGAGGGAGACGCTGACTCTTTGCCAGGGTCATGGAGATAATGGGGAAGAGAATAACTGAACCCCAGAGGCAATACAGGTCAGTAAATTTCTTCCACAATTTACAGAGGATGACAACTTTGATAGTTTTATTCATATATTTGAAAGCGTATGCAAACAATATAATGTTGACAAGGGCTCTGGGTACAGTTCCTGACCCCCTTACTCAATGGTAAAGCTGTAACTGCAGTTTCTAAATTGTCTAATATTGACCGTTTAAACTATGAAAAAGGAAAGAAATGTTTACTTGAATGTTTTAAGTTAACACCTGAAGTTTAGAGAAAAACGTTTTGTGAGCACAGATGCAAGGCAGGTGAAAGTGTGGGTGGTAATACTGCTGAGTTAAGCACATATATTCATAGGTGGGTGAGTGGCGTTACCACTTCTGAAGGGCTGACAGACCTTTTGGTGAGGGAACAAGGCCTCAGCACTTAGCCTGGGGAATCTAGTTGGTAGACCAAGGGTGCAACTCTGCAGATAAGCTAGGGAAAAAGGGGGATCTCTACTTAGCAAACAGGGCATCACTGCACAGGAAAGGGATACCTACTACTGCACATGCCTATAAGAGAACCTATGATGGGCAGCGTAAGCCACAACAGAGTCCATGTAACAGGGGGAAGCCACTAGTTCAGGTACACGGCCAGGATCATGGGTTAAATATTTTAAATGTAACCAGTAGTGCCATGTTTCATACAGATGTCCATGGAGGCAAGGTGGGGATGCCAGCAAGTGGGAATAACTGTATGCCAGTGATAAATTGTCTGGAGACCATAAGGGTACCAAACCATCACAAGAGGTTATATCCTATCTTAGTGGATGGAAAACAGGCCACTGCTAAGAGACACGGTACTTGCTTGGGCAGTCCACTCCAGTCAGAGCTTTAGGAAAAACCCATTCCAACTACCTTTGGCCAGAGTTCACCTTGACTGGGAAGGTGGAAAAGGAAGCAAGCAAGTAGGTGTGTTTGAGGATATCCCTGCAGATGTCCTGATAGGGAATTATTTTAATAATGCAGTATCTTGTCTGCATGCAGTTACATGCAGTCAGGCATGGAGACAGGTATGTGAGTCTGGTAGCCTGGGGGAGACCCAGAAATACATCATACCTGAAGCCAGGGCTGGTGAGGGGGCTATTTCAGAGAGGGAGCTACCATGTAACAGTGAGCTTGAAGGTGAGCCACAGCTGCTGGTAGGTACAGATGTTCCGTTGGAGAAAGTGACTGCAAGGGCACAGGTGAGTGGTAGTAGCCAGGCTGACAGTGAGGCACCACTGTCAAGGGATACCAGACTTCCTGTGGAAGGGGAGCTGGGACGAGTCACAAAAGTAGAGCTAAGACAGGCTCGGCTCTCCGATCCTACATTACAAGGCCTGAGAGAAGTAGCTAACAAGGCACCTGGCTCTTAAGGAAAAGAGGGATCTATACACTGGAACAAAGGGTTACCGTATAGAGAGTGGACCCCTGAGGAGAGGCTAGACAGTGAGGTAATACAGCAGTCGACAGTGCCTACAGCCTTCCATCTGGCACTTCTAGCCACAGCCCATTACATTCCTTTTACGGATCATATGGGCATAAAGCATATTAAGAGACGCTCTATGCAGAACTTTTATTGGCCTGGGATTGCAACGGACATAGGAGGGTACTGCAGGACCTGTGAGCAGTGCCAAAAAGTAGGCAAGGCAGGAGACAAGGTCAAAGTTCCTTTGATGCCTTTGCCTGTGACTCAGGAGCCATTTCAGAGGGTAGCTATGGATATTGTAGGGCTTCTGAGTACCCCAGGTTTAACAGGGAAGACATACATCCTGGTGTTAGTAGATTATACTACTAGATATCCTGAGGCGCTGACTCTGTCCTCCATTGAGACAGAGAAGGTGGCAAATGCTTTAAGAAACTGTCAGCAGGGTAAGTTTTCCGAGAGAAATACTGACTGACAAAGGTGCCAATTTTATGTCAGACCTGCTGGCTTGTCTGTGGAAGTGCTATGGGGTGAAGCACCTAAAGACCACCTCCTACCATCTCCAGACCATTGGTCTGGTGGAAAGGTTAAACTCTACACTAAAGACCATGCTATGGGCATTTGCAGACCAGCTTAAGAGAGTGGCAGAAATATTTGCCCCATCTGCTGTTTGCTTAGAGAGAGTAACCCCAAGAATCCACAGGGTTTTTCACCCTTTGAGTTGCTGTATGGACATAGGGTGAGGGGTCCTTTATTTATTTATTTACTTAACACTTTTATTACCAGGAAAGTCCGACTTGTAACAAAGCCAATTTTCAGCGGAGGCCCAGGGAGAAACACTCCAGATGCATGTGTTTGTAAATGTCTTTAGATTTGATTCATGATGAGTGGGAGGGTGACTGTGAATCCCACAAGGAGTCTGTGGCAAACATCCTAAAGCTCAGGACAAGGTTTAAGGAGCTCATGGGCTTGGCTCAGGAGAACCTGGCAGGAGCACAACAGCAGAAAGAGGTCTGGTATGACAGGAATGCTCAAGACAGAGTATACAGTGGGACAGCAAGTGATGGTTCTCATTCCTGTCAGACACAATAAGCTGCAGGCAGCTTGGGAGGGGCCCTTCAAAGTAGTAAAGATGTTCAGTGATGTTAACTACATGGTAGAACTGCTAGGCAGGGGCCCAAACTGTAACCCTGGTGCTAAGTATTTACAGTAGGACGTAGGAGGAGTCCTGGGGAAGCTATGGCTACAGAGAGCCAGCCAGCAAAATGCAAAGTTACTAAGGTGGAGCCTAGGGTTGCAAGCATAAGATATGACAGTGCAGCACTGTAGTGGGGTTAGCAATGCCAATGCAGATGGGTTCTCACGACACGGTATGGGTTAATATATTCCCAAACAGGCTCATTCCTCTCATGCAGCATTTCTCAAGGGTCACTTGAAATACTAGCTTGAGTCTTCAAAGGGGAAGATGTGATGATGTGAGGTATTGCCAGCTATGCCAGGATAAGTAGGACAGTGGATGTGTAACATATGGCAGGACAGCCAGCTGGAATTTAGTCAAGAATTATATGTTATTTGAATACCAAACTGATTTGTACAGATGCTTGTGTTGAAAATGGATTTGTAAAGTTGCTTGAGTTAAAAATGTACCAACAGTGTACCCTGCTGGACAGATAAGAAATAGACATGTATTACTGTAACTGAATTAAAAGTACATGTTTTAACAGAGGACACTAAAAGAAAAGAGATTAATCACAATCCTGCTGCAGCAAACTTTGAACATAGTAAGAATTTACATTTTTGGGCCTAGGCCCGAAAAAATGTTCTCTCACAGTTTTGAATGAGGTCAGAGACACAATGTCTGTAAGAAGCATTGTTTGTTAGTCTCTGTAGGAGGAGGAGAAAAGTGTAATTGCTTTATGACTTCCAGAAGCCACACCAGATCTCAACAATACCCTTTGTGCACATATTATTGACATGTAGGTGCTAAATCCTGGCAGTTTCTAGCAATGGGGTGTTGCATGGGAACCAGAAGTCAGATGACTAAATGTATGATATAATTCTGTACAGAAATAATGTATTAATATATTGGGGGAGACGGAAGTTTCAGGGCAATTTCTTGGAACCTGACATAGAAGGATTGCTGACCTACTTCATCTTGCCTTGCTCTATTAAGTAAGCAGGAACAGTAATTCTCTAGATCAGTCAGAAAAATATAGTGAGAATAGTTGGGCTTGATTTTCTGTAACTGTGTGAATCTTTCCAGCTGTGTTATTTTTAATATTTCCTGTGCTGAAACTCTTATGTTTACTGTAAATAGACATTTTGTATTTTCATGTTTTTTTTTTATTATTTACTATTAAATATATTTACAATTTTCATTGTGGCTGGTCCTTTAGAGAATATTTTTACCTTTGAGAGTACTTATATGGTGGTCAACTGGTGACACTGTGGCCACTCCTAAAGCCTCCTGTTTGGTCAACATTACCATTTGTATTAAATATTAACTTCACTCAGTATAACTGGTACGCTTGCAACAGCCTCAGGTAGCTGGCTTTGTAGTGTTTGGTGGCAGTGATAACTACCTTATAACTTGGGCGGATGGGTGTGTGTGTGTGTGTGTGTGTGTGTGTGTGTGTGTGTGTGTGCTACTTGGAGCAGGGACACGAAGTACTGGTTTCTCAGAGAGGGTGCTGGAGGGTTTAGCTTGAGCACTCAGCTGAGGACTTAACCATATAGCTGTGTTAGTGGAGGGAGACAGATGTAAAGAAATCCAGACCCAGGGTTGACTGTGTTCCTTGTGTGTTCAAGGGAAATGATGCTTGATCCAGAGAGGTCTGCCATTAGAAAATACTGAGTGTATATCCATTTGTATTCCACGTGAATGTCCCTCTCCACTATCAGTGGTGATTATTCAGGCTCCATGATTACTGGCACCAGAGTGGGGACGTCACAGTCTGTCTGAAAGTCAGAAAACAAAGAAGAGAATCAGGGGAAAAACATCTCTTCCACAACTCTTTATATTGCATTGAGGACAAAGGTTTTGAGGTTTTCCACTGGTGATCCACAGGGTTCCATTTTCCAGAAGTTCATGAAGACCAATATGTCTTCAATAACTGCTTGACACGCAACAGTAAGTGTGTTACCTTAATCACCATGTCAAAGCCTGGTCTGATGGCAAAATGTTGCAAATACAGAAAAATAGATTAGAAATTGAAAACACCAATGATTATGATAGCGGTCTACGAATCAAACAGTACTGATGCAGCTTATAAAAGACAACAATGTTTATTGTGTATGTATGCAGACTTGGCTTTAAATGTCTTATCTGTTGGTCTAAAATACATACATTTTATTTTTACGCATGTAACTCAGTGAGAAAAGACAGTCTTAATGATCATGAAAACATTTTGAATGCTTAAACATTGTTACTTAACAAGATACACAAACAGTGTTTATGGACAAAATAACTCTTTCAGCATTTAAGTGCTTGCAATGCATTTCACAACACTATATTTTCTTTCTGATGACCCCTTCTTTTGTACAAACTCAGTCATATTCCACAGAGGTATGCATGCTCAAGTTCTTAAATCATGTATGAAAGACATACCAATTACTGCCAACCACACTGGACACAGTTCTTTAAATCAAGAAAGTGCTTTACAGTCTGTCTCCTGCAATTGTAAAAAAGATTTTCCTGAGACACATAACATTAAGAAGCTGGGAAAGTACTGTTTTTGCTTATATTTTTTGTTCTCTACATGCCCAGTCTATCTCAGAATGCATTGTAAAACACTGGATCAATACCATCTGGAGGTTAGCCGTGTGTAATATGCATCTAAATACATCACTGCGTACAAATCTACATGCAACAAGAGTAACTAAATCTAAAACAAATGTCTGACAGCGTTAATGAAACAAATGAACTTTAAGGTAACTCCTTATTACAGCTATATATGGCTGGAGAATAATATGCTCCAAGCATGCCTTTGTTTTTATGGTGTTTAACAGCATTTACACAATGCTTAGCTTTCACATGAAATCCTCTCTGTTCATTTACTTCACAGATAATGAAAACACCTTCTACACTCACATGTGGCTCATATGTATTTTTCTACCCAATAACTAACATGTTAAGATACAGACTTGATTCAGTTAAAGCTATTCTGAAGGTGCCAAAGTAAAAGACAAATCATTTTGTTCTAATTAAATAACTGCCTTCACTTCCACATCTCAATCAATGAGTAGATCTTGAATCCATTACCAGTAAAATAAATGTATTTTCTTTCCTACAGTCAAGTTCACTTTACAGAGTTGGTCTAAATGGCTGCCCTAGTTTCAATAAATCCTAGCCTTTCTCATTGTACAGCAACCTGTCAACATAATCCACGTTAAAGGGGCTTTTATTCTAATTAAAAGCAATGATTTTCTTTAATTTAATTTATTTAAAATGAGCAAACTGCTGCTGATTTAGTGCAATCTCATTGCTTCTGTAGACAAAAGATCTGCAGTTCTGTACATTAATTTATTAAATGCTTCAAGAAGCTCTAAAACTCATGGAAAGATGTGGTCTGACAGTCTTCAATAAATGTAACAAAAAATACATATCTCACCACTACAGTTTAGCAGAAGGTGGCTATTTTACCTTAATAATATGACATTTCAATCCCCATCACAGGGATTACTTACGGTGGATACTTCAATCAACTACATCACAGCTCAGTGGGCCGGAAAGTGGGATTTATAACTGGGTTATGGCACAATCACCAAAACTTACCCTAACCATGGCTACTGGCCAACACCAACTTGGCTAGATGCAGAGTAACTCGGTTATGATGATATGGTAAAAAATTACAGTAACAATGAAATACTGTTCCCTTTACCTTCAACCCCCCTAGAACACACAATGAAATACGCTTTCTCCACTGATTCATCAGTAACGCCTTTTGACAGTTTGACGCCATTCCTGTTATTTTATCTTTGCATTCAACTCGGTTTCAATATTAAGCATGTGTAATTTGTGAGTCACGCATTTAAATAAACAAAAAAATAAACACAATTTGGAGAATCTTTTTAACCATGATTCCCTGTAATCTCATCTTCACAAGGTGTTGAAAATTTGACAAAGAGCAGATTTACAGACTGAAAGGGTGGGAATCCTCAACTCTCTAAACACACATACACACACACTGTGCAAGTCTTATCTACTTGCGTGCGTGTGTGTGTGTATGCATATATATATATATATATATATATATATATATATATATATATATATATATATATTATATGTATATGTACACACATGCGCACACACAATCTACATACATTTTATATATATATATATATATATATATATATATATATATATATATATATATATCTTTATATATATTTACACACACGTACATATATGCGCACACACACACACACGTAGGATTCATGAAGCTATATTCACTGAAACTCCATCCTAACTATCATGAAGATTACTTTCAATGAAATACCCCAGAAAATAACTTTGTGGCCTAAACCCTGGCAAAGTTTTTTCTTTAACTACCTGCCTTCAGCAGAAGCATAAACTTAAACTTACAGCAAGACATTACCAATGACATTGCATCATCATACGTTTGCTCCTTAGGGAGGAAAAAGGCAAAAAGGTTGCAGACATCAACAATGAGTCACAATTTCAAGACTCTCTTCCTTATGAAAGAAAATAAGGCTGTAACCTCACTTTGACTGTTAGCTGCTGCACAGCCTCATTTAAAATACTTTCTAAGCTTATAGCTAGTGTGGCTTCAGAAAGTCCCAGCTTTGCCAGTCTTGCTTCTCCTGCAGAATGGAAAGAATAAGATGATGTTTTACTCTAAATATTTTTGTTTCTGTCAGAAAAAAAAACTTCATATGGGCCAGCTCCATGGTGTAGAGGGATAAAGCCCTACACAGGTGACCAGAGTTATAATATTGACTCAGGTGCCTGTAAAAGCTGTTGCGGGAGGACAGGGCTGAGAATCCATTAATGACTCATACATATTAGGAGAAGGAAGGGAGGTGGCTGTGGCTTGACACATGGGTGACACTTAGTGAGATGCACCAGGTGTTCCACCCCATGGGGCTCAAGCCTAGACAGACTGTGTTGCAACAGCAAATCGCACAGTAAGTCAAGGGGAATTCAACATGCAGGAGCATGTTTCCCCTCAGAGGGTAGCATATAACGCAGCTTGAAACAGCTGCCATATGGTGGGCAGATGGGGGTGCTCCACCAGGGGAAGAGGGTAGCCCACCCCACAGAGCAACAAGCTGACCTACTCCGTACCAACAGGCTCTTGCTGCAGAGTGGATAAGCTGCAGCAGGATTCCTGAGCAGGAACAGGTGGGCTGTAGGGCTCTCTCCTCATGCGGAGATTCCGAACTCCCACTACAGCAGAACAACTAAAATGACTAGGTACAGGTAGTGGAGCAATCAGCCTCTGCCCTGTGGGGTGGGGAATTTATTAAAAAAAAAAAGGAAGCCTCAGGCTGTTGGGACAAGGGTTACCAGTCCCTGCAGGTGGACAGATACACACAGGTGGTGTGAGGCACAGAAGATTTCTATGTCTGCCTCTACGATTGCTCCATCCAGTTAATCATGCACTGAGAAGAGTGGGGACTTTCCTCTCCCCTAAAAAATGAATGAGCTCAAGACCCACTATGGGGAGATGACATTAGGCAGCAAGGCAAAAAGAAGATAAAAAGAAACAGCTGTTGGATGGCAGGCCAATAAAAGAGATCCAAAGTAAACATTGGCCAATTGCAAGTGAGTGTTCACAGCTTATTTTTTTCTACAATCTTTTATTGTGCTCTGTTTTAAATGGAATATTTGCATCAACAGTTTAAAGGAATTTAAAGAGACAGAACAGACATGGCTTACTGTGATTGGTCAAGAATCAACACAAATGTTAAGTTAATTTGGAAAGCATAATACACATGTGTTAGTGGATCAGAGTGCAGGTACCCCACCCCAGCAGAAAGTTAAGCGTATAAAGATTAAATGTCTTCTTGTAGAAAGAAAGACAATTGATTGTTCGTGACAAGATGAAAATTCTGAAATTGTCTTTGGCAAAGGAAAGTGCAGGAAACTAAATCTGAAAAGAAGTTGCAGCCCAGAGTCAGAAGCATACATCTCAACTCTCTGATCTTGCAGAATGCCCCTTATTCTCTGTTGCCCTAGCCCTTGTAAAATCAATTTTCTGATAAATCACTAAGGGCTAGTCAATCAGTCAATAATGACAGAGTTTCATACATCTTATCGTTAGAAAATACATAAAACCACTTCTCTTAAGTGAATTAGACTAATATTTAAAAATGCCTGGTTTGGGGTATTTGTCCCCCCGCACACACACACACACACACACCATTACTTACAGCTCTGTTCAGAATTCTTGATAGACAAATACTGTAGCTGAATGTTACAGGGTAATTTTCAGCATAACAAATGCTCAGATTTGAGAAATGAGATTTAAAAGTCTGACTTTTGTGTGTGGTGAATGTGGAACAGAAGCCCAAGGTCACAGCCCAGTGAATGCAAAACAGAAAAAGTAAAGAAAAATCTGGAAATAGTAACTTCAGCAAAGTTACAAGTGCCAAAAGAAGAGAGATACTTATGTCACCTTTAGTGGTGTATTTGATAAACCATTTGAACAAAAGGAACGTCGCTAATGAAAGACTGGGTTGTCTATTTGAGATATCACAGACATGTTCTTTTGAAGCCAACTGAAGGGCTGCATCAAGTTCATGTCGCAAAACCAGACATAGTCAAAGCACTACTGGGTTTTTCTGTCCTTTGAAAATGCATGTGATAAATGGAGACAAATGCCTAAAAATGAACAGAAAGACAATATTCTAGCTGATCCTACAGAAATGAAACTGCCTTATACAAGAGTTTATTGACTGTAAACACAGACCGATTCTGTGGTTTATGAAATGCAAGCAGAAATGCATGCAAATGTAAACAATTTATAAAAAACAGTGTAAACCCAGAGTTTGGGTCTGCAGTTAATGAAGAAGTAACCAGAAGTATAGCAGGTATTTTATTCAAATGGTAATAAAACACAGCATTTAGTAATTTAAAGTCTGCATTAATAAACTGTAACGAATAACAAAACTGTTAATGATATGCAGTTATATAAAAAGAATAGTTGTGTAACATCTTACCATAACCACAGATGTCCTTCTTTTCAAAGTTGCAGTATTCTTAACACGTGAGAAGTCCTCTGCACAATGATCAGACGTCCAGATACAACAGCTTTGAATCTACTGCAGTTGCATGGGATGGCGCACGTATGCTGTGACATGAGCCATAAAAGGATGTCCCGTATGTACAAACCTCAGAACTGAAATGTCCCAAAAGGAACTAAAATAGGTCATCCAATGAAGAAACAAGATGCAGGGGGGAAGACAGGAGGGATACAATACTGCAACATAGAAGAGAAGGACATCTATGGTTATAGTGAGATTTTACACAGCTATTCTACATTCTTCTATTCAATGTTGCAGTATTCTTAACATGTGAGAGAATACCAAAGCTTAGTAGGAACCCTGGGAGAAGGAAGGAGCAGAGGAACTTTGTACAGAGGAATTTTCAACAAAGCCATGGAAAATGGCTCTAGCAAATCCTGCTCTAGATCTGGAAATGGTGCCAAACTTGTAATGCTCGGAAAACTTTGCACAGAAGACCATGTAGCAGCCCCTACAATAGAATTAGTATCCAGGCCTTTAAAGAATGATCCAGAGGCAGCAACAGATCTAGTGAAATGAGCCCTAACAAGTGCAGCAAGAGATTTTCCATGGTATTCATAGCAAAAAACAAACAATAGCCTTTGAAATCCAAGAAGAAATGGTCTATTTAGAGACAGACAGACCCAGAGTCCTAGGATGTAAAGAAACAAAATCTAAGTAGAATCTAAGTTATCCATATACAGTGGATATAAAAAGTTTACACATCCCTGTTAAAATGCCAGGTTTTTGTGATATAAAAAATGAGACCACAATAAATCATTTTAAAACTTTTCCCACCTTTAATGTGACCTATAACCTGTACAATTAAATTGAAAAACAAACAAATCTGTTACAGGAATAATTATAAAAAAATAAAAACGTACAATACACTGGTTGCATAACTGTACACACCTTTAAACTAACATTTGTTGTGGATGCACACCCTAGAACTAATACTTTGTTGACGCACCTTTTGATTTAATTACAGCATTCAGTCTTCTTGGGTACACACCTGCCATCAATTAAATAGACTGATCAACCCCAAATAAAGTTCAGTTGCCCTAGTAGGATTTTCCTGAAATGTACTCAGTTGCCTGCTACAGCAAAAGCCATGGTTCACAGAGAGCATCAAAGGGATCTCATTGTTGAAAGGTATCAGTCAGGAGAATGGTACAAAAAAATTCCACAGCATTGGATATACCATGGAACACAGTGAAGACAGTCACCAAAAAGTGGAGAAAATATGGAACAGTGTCCCTCCAAAATTGATGAAAAGACAAGACAAACACTGGTCAGGGAGGCCTGCCAAGAGACCTACAGCAACACTGAAGGAGCTGCAGTAATTTCTGCCAAGCACTGGTTGTGTACTACATGTGACAACAACCTCTCATAGTCTCCATATGCCTGGACTATGGGGTAGGGTTGCAAGATGGAAGCCTTTTCTTACACAGAAGAACATCCAGGCCCAGCTAAAAATTGCAAAACAATACATCAAGTCTCCGAAAAGCATATGGGAAAATGTGTTATGGTTTGATGAGACCAAGGTTGAACTTTTTGGTCACAATTCCAAAAGGTACATTTGGTGCAAAAACAACACTTTGCATCACCAAAAGAACACCATCCCCACGGTGAAGCATGGTGGTGGCAGTATCATGCTTTGGGGTTGCTTTTCTTCAGCTGGAACTGAGGCGTTAGTCAAGGTGGAGGGAATTATGAACAGTTCCAAATACCTGTCACTTTTGCCCCAAAACCTTCAGGCATCAGCTAGAAAGCTGAAGATGAAGAGGAATTTCACCTTTCAACATGACAATGACCCCAAGCATACATCCAAATCAATAAAAGAATGGCTTCACCAGAAGAAAATTAAAGTTTTGGAATGGCCCAGCCAAAGCCCAGACCTAAATTAAATAGAAAATCTGTGGGGTGACCTGAAGAGAGCTGTGCACAAGAGATGCCCTCGCAATCTGACAGATTTGGAGCACTTTTGCAAGGAAGAGTGGGCAAATATTGCCAAGTCAAGATGTGCCATGCTGATAGACTCCTACCCAAGAAGACTGAATGCTGTAATTAAATCAAAAGGTGCTTCAACAAAGTATTAGTTTAAGGGTGCACATGCACACAACAAAGTATTAGTTTAAGAGTGCGCACACTTATGTAACCAGCATATTGTATGTTTTTTACTTTTTATATTTTTTTTCCCTAACAGATTTGTTTGTTTTTCAATTGAACTGTACAGGTTATAGGCCACATTAAAGGTAGGAAAAGTTTTGAATTAATTTATTGTGGTCTCATTTTTTTTACATCACAAACACCTGGCATTTTAACAGGGGTATGTAAACTTTTTATATATAACTTTTTATATCGGCTGTACATCCAAAGTATGCAAGATTCTTTCTTTCTTTAGAGGACTGAGGAGAAGGAAAGAAGGTATGCAATTTAATAGACTGATTAAGAGACATCTCATTCACCACCTTAGGCATAAAAGGACTGGTATGTAATGAAACATTGTCCTTGTGGAAAACCAGGAACGGTGGGGACGCCATCAAGCCTGAATCTCAGAAACCAGTCTAGCAGATGTCAAGGCTAACAGAAGTACAGTTTTCCAAGTACAGAACTTCAAAGAAGCACAAGCTGCAGGCTGAAAAGGAGACAAAGTAAGCTTCTCTAAGACACAATTCAAATCCCAAGGAGGAGGAACTGTTTTCCTGGGAGGTTTAATATGAAGGACGCCTTTTAGAAAAAGCTTCACCTTCAACCTGGCTGCTAAAGGTGGAGAGAATGGCAGACGTGCAGAAATAGACAAGTGAACTTTCACTGAAGAGTATGATAAGCAACTGTCAAGTAATTCACATAAGTAAGAAGAACTACAGGAATATCCACTGTAAGTGGATCCAGATTTTTGGAAAGGCACCAGAAGGAAAATGTCCATTTGGATAACTATTTTCTAGTATTGGGTTTTCTGGCCTCCTGCAAAACCCTAAGCATTTCCAAAAAAAAAAAAAAAAAAAGTGCCTGAAAGGAATCAAAATTTGATCACCCACAGGATCAACTGTAGAGTTGACAGATGTGAATAAAACACAGATCCCTTGTCTTGTGTGAGCAGGTCCACACTGTGGGGTAACTTGAGATGACTGCCCTTGGCCAAAGGAACAGGGAACCAATGCTGTTTTGGCTAAAAGGGAATCAACAGCAAGATTTCTGGTTAGTCTTGCTGAATCTTCAGCAGTACTTTCTGAATTGGAGGGAAGAGGGGAATGCATAAAGAAACATCCCCTTCCATGAGAAAGATAGGGTGTCCACCTTTCAAGCCAGAGGATGTGGGAGTCTGGTCTGGCAGACCAAGTCCAGAAACACATCCCTGTGAAGCATCCATTCATAGGATTGAGTCATGGACCTGCTTAGCGTGTCTGCCGCAGTTTTTTGAGCTGATGAGATGTAAACTGCAAGAACAGTAATCTTGTACTAACTGCTAATTCCTATGCCCCAGAGAGCTCACCTGCAAAGAAAGTAAGACTTCACCCCCCCCCCGCCTGTTAATATACCAGAGAACAGTGGTGTTTGTCTGTAAATATTTTTGAAGGACCTGGTTGAAATACAGAATGGAAGGTCTGTAAAGCCAGAATCAGAGCCCTCATTTGCTTCATGTTGCTCCCCACCCTGTGTCTGATGCATCTGTAAATAGATGTTGAGATGCCTGGGGCAAAAATAGAGAAAACTGACATTTGTGCTGTAAAAGAGTCCTGGTTCAAGGCAGCAGAAAGCACCCCTGCACTACCAGGCTATAACTCATTCCACACCTTTCGGCCCCACAACTTGGACTGAAGCTCCAAAGGCGGTGGTGTTTCCCTATTCATAAAAGATGCGCACACCTCCAGACTGGTAACCCAACATAATGCATCTGAGATACTTCAGGTGCAGTTAACACTGGGTAAGACAACGATTCAGGTCGTAACCTGCTATGGGTCCCCAACCATATCCGAAGACTCACACTCCACGTTCCTAAGCACCATGGAGAATATTAGGATTCAACTTAACAGTCTCATATTGTGCGACTTCAACTACCTCTCCATTAACTGGGAAAACTACTCATGTACCAATACACTTGCCCAATGCTTTCTGGAATTCATTAATTCCAATGTTCTGGACCAGCTCGTTCTTACCCCCACTAGAGGTAGCAACATCCTTGACCTGGTCTTTACTAACATAGGCGACCATTGCTCTACACCAATAGTCAACTCCTCCCTGGTTAGATCCGACCACAAACTAATCACCTTGGAAATCCACATCCCTCCCACTCCTGAACATGTACACAAATGCATGGATCTCGCCATACCCAACAGAACTAAGACGCGCTGCTCAAAAAAAGAAAGCCAGTCTGGTGGTCCCCTGCCATAAGCAAACTCTACAACAGGAGGATGAAACTGATGCAGAATAAGGCGAAGTCTGGAAAAACTCTTATCAGCCTCAACAAAAGGTTGAGATCCCTCATCAAATCCTCTAAAGCTAGCTATGAAAACAGAATTGCAGCAGATAGCAAAGACAACCACAAGGCCTCTTATGTAAAGAATCTCCACGGCAATACACAGACTTGCTTTGAGCTAATGCACAATAGTACCTCCTATACCGAGCCAACACTTATTGCCAATATAACACTTATTGCCAATATATTGGCCGACAGATTCAGTGCTAACTTTACTGCCCCCCCCTCCCCTCCCCAAGGACCAATCACAATACCAGTAGATTGCCAGGCACCCAGTATTACTGCTGCAAATGTTAAACAGCACTGTCCAAGGCCAAAAATACAGCTTCTATGGGACCTGACAATATTCCTGGCTGTGTTCTACATGAATTACAGAGTGAACTGGCACCTCACCTGTGTGCCCTGTTCAATCACAGCCTCACCTCAGGCTTTATCCCTACCAAACAGCACACTGCTACAGTCATCCCTCTCCACAAAGGAGGAGCGACTACAGATGCCAGGAATTACAGCCCAATTATCCTGATGAGTCTGATATGCAAAGCTATGGAATGCATTATCATGGCCTAATAAACAAGGATATAAGGAATCTCCAAACTCTGGATCCTACACAGTTTGGTTTTGTGAAGGGTAATGCCTGCTCAACTTGGTCGACTTCTTTGAGTCAGTCACCAGAGCTGTGGATGAAGGCAAGGTGGTTCATACAGCCTACCTTGATCTGGCCAAGGCCTTTGATACCACTGCCCACTCAGGAATCATAGAAAAACTCACTAAGCTAGGCATCAACCTCTATATCACTAGGTGGGTGGCAAACTGGCTCACAGACAGAACCCACAGTGTGAAAGTAGCTGACTCCAAGTCAGAATGCTGACCAGTCATGAGTGGAGTCCCACAGGGTTCAGCCCTGAGTCCTCTCCTGTTTGGTATCTACTTCTCTGAAGTCCAGGCCGACATGAAGGGACTCTGGCTGACAAAGTTCACAACTACTGCAAGTTAGGAACTATTATTAACTCCCCAAGTGATGTTGACATCCTACACAAAGGCCTCAATGACACTGACTGGTGTCAGAACCATGGCCTTAAGCTCAATGCCAAAAAATGTGTCGTCATCCCCCTTCGGAAAAACCTGCTTCCCTTGAATTACCACATTGATGGTAGTCCACCTATACACAGAAGGCGTTATAAGAGATCTGGGAACACAGGTTGACAGCAACCTCTCTTATGACCACCATGTTGTCACTGTGGTCAGAAAGTCCTATGTGGCATGTCTCTTTACTAAGGGTTTTGCATCCAGGAAGAAAGAGGTCATTGTCTCCCTCTACTCTTCCCTCATTAGGCCAATCATTGAGTACAATGCCCCATTTGGCATGTACCTCACTAGAAACCTGCAACAACTGGAGAGGCCGCAAAAGTACCTCACAAAGAGGATCCTATAAACACTTGTCCTATATGGACAGACTCAAAAACCTCCAACTATTCTCTGTCTCTTATTGCCTACTTAGAGGCGATCTCTGCTTGACTTACAAAGCCATGTCTGATCCAGCTCAGTTAGAAATGCTACATCTAAAGAAATCCCAATCCCTCTGCACCACATGCTCTAGAGACCTCAACCTCATTACCACAGTCAACAGAACATGCTGGAGGGACAAGTTCATAACCCAGAGACTGCCCATGCTATGAAATAGACTTCCCATACATGTCAAGCAGAGCACCTCACTGGCCCTCTTTTCAAGAGAAATCTTGATGAGTGGATGGGAAATAGAAAATTCACCCCGGGGATCACTCCAGTGGCTCTACTCGGCAAAGGCACTAGGAACTAAGGTCGGGTGGCATGACGCCAGGGTAATCCTATGGGCTAGGCTTGTAAAGGCTCCACGGCCATTAGCCTACTACACACCTATGAACCTAAAAAAAGAGGTTGACATTGATTCAGAGTTAGCTGCTGAATCCACTACAGAAGCTCTGATTTTATCCAGGGAAGGAAAGAAAGGACAAACTCCAGACGATGAGAAAGCAGAGTCCGGACTGACTTTAGAAACCACTGAAATTTCCCCATGTGGAGTTTTGCAAAGGGCAACATGGGAATTGTGGAGGCCATGAACCCCATAAGTTTTACAATCTCCCTGGCTGTAATGGAATGAAGAGTCAGAAGATTTTCCAGAAAGGCAATGAGGGACTGAACCTTGTCAGAAGGAAGAAAAAGAGAAAAGCCCTGCAAGTAGGATCCAACTGCAAGGCAAAACAAACAATCAGTAACTGAAAAAATGCCAGCACAAAACTCAGTATATATCAGCAACAAAACTACAGCAACACTAAGGTAAAACTTAAGTGTTTTAATACATATCGAACAATTCAATAATCCATTATTGAATTGTTCGATATGTATTAAAACACTAAGTTTTACCTTAGTGTTGCTGTAGTTTTGTTGCTGATATATACTGAGTTTTGTGCTGGCATTTTTTCAGTTACAGAAGGAAGAAAACCCATCATAATGTCTGTCCTGCACCTGCACCCTAGGAAGATGTGATCCTGAGAAGGGGTCAGAGTGCATTTTTTGAAATTTACAGTGAACCCTAAGAAGCTTTAAAGGAGGTGAACTGCTACCTGCAGTTTGAGATAACTGTTCTGACTAGGGAGCCAGGAAAAGAAGATTGTCCAGGTATGGGTATACCTGGATACCATGGACTCTCAGAAAGGCAATCACAGGGGGCAGGCACTTTGGGAAATACCCTTGGGGTAGTGGAAAGAACAAAGGGCTAGGGAGAGAACTGATAGTGCAAGGAACCCACAGAGAAACATAAATATTTAATAGACAAAAGAACAAGAACGGTACAAAAGTTTTAGAACGCTGCCATTTGTTTTGCTTGGTTTCATTTACACTTGTTTTGTATGGACCGTTTATTTTAGTAAACCAGGCATTTATCTGGAAGATTTTGGTTTTGTGCTTTTGTCTATTTATTTTTGCGACCAGAATCACCGGAGCAATGGCAGAAGGAAGTATGCCTGAAGTGAAATTGGATTATGTACCTGGGGGCCATTCTATAGTCAATAATGACGATCCTACCAGAGATAAACTGCTTGACAGTTTGCATAGGGCTTATAACCCTTTACTGCAGGATGAACTTACAGTAAGTAGTAAAGATACAAACCCACAGGATGCTAACTTTGCACTCCTGCGGGAGAAAGTACATTATCTTGAAGACTGTTTAAACTAAATAGGCTACAAATGTAACATTTTTATTTTGAAGCTTGCCTGGATTTGAATATCATTCCACGGGGACTTTGCATCCTTAGGATGCCTACATATGGAAATACCTACCCCTCTTAGTATCAGAAAGGCAAAAAATTAACAATTAACTCAGTTTTAATTACATGAAACTGCTTATAGACTTTTTCGGACCGGAAGAACAGGCACTGTCTGAAAAAGCTTTAACAGTACAAAATGAATTGTATGCAGCATTTCCAGAAGTTCTGGTAGACATTAAAATTAACATTATGGACTCTAGCTCTACAAGAAAATAAATCTTTACAGGGTAAAATTAGGATGCTAGAGAGAGACAAAAAAGATTTTCAAATGGCCATATGTTTGCGTGGCCGAAAGACAATAGTAGAACCAATCATCAGCCTGTAAATGTGACAACACCCATTGTGGGTGTAACCAATAGACGGCAGACAGAGTTCAGCAGCACTCACAATGAAATTAGCATTTTGCCAATAGCGCCAATACAGGTGAGTAGTGTCCAACATACACAAGTGTTAGAAAAGCAGGATTCATCTGTGTAACTACCCAGTACTAGTGGAGAAGACCCGGGAGCAAGGAGAGAGACTGCGTTTATTCCTCTAGTACAGCCATCAGTTGAGGTAGTTACCTCTCTTCTTCAGAAACAAGCTCCTGCTACAGAAGGAACAAAACAACTTCTGGCATACCCTTTACCCATAGTGGTGAATGGATCAGGCGACATGGCAGAGATCGAGGAGCCGAACATTCGATCAGGAAATGAACAGCACCAACCAGACATTGAAGAAGATGTGGTTGAACAATGGCAATCTATAGTATGGAATATCTCCAGAAGTACATTTAGCCTAGATGAGCAGAGGGTACTTGAAAAATGACTCTCATTTATACCCGCTCGCACTGCTGAGGTAATGGACTATATATTAGATTTGAAATGTTTTGTGAGAATTGTTATGTCAAAGGTGATGTATGGTAACAATGAATCTAGTAGCAATTTATGTAAACCCAGTATGTTTATTCCATTAAATCACCCAGTGCTTAATGTATATGAAAAACTGTGTTGTGAAGAGTTGTATGATCGCTTCTACAATGTGCAGCGACCTTATGACAGGAGGTTTTTTAATTTGAATCACAGTGAAAGAAGGACGTTAAATGTTTTACAGGGAGATTATACAATCTGTATACGTCCTGCCGATAAGGGAGGACCCACTGTAATAATGGACAAAGATTTTTTATTTTGTTAAAATGAAGCACATGTTGGATGATGAATGTTTTTATAAGAAGATTACTTATAATGATATACATAAATGGTAGAAAGAATACAAAGAACTTAAAGAGAGTCTAGCAGTTACAGTTCTTGACTATGACCTGTACCATTATTTTATAGTGGATGAGCCCCTTATACCTATGATGCAAGGGATCCTGAAGGTGCATAAAGACCCTTTGAATGCCCCCATGAGACCTATAGTCTCGGGAAGGGGAGGTGCACTGAACCCATCGATATATCTTGAGAAGAAGTTGAGACCGTTAGTCAACCAGAATCCTATTATTTTGAAAGATTCTAAACAGTTTATAACAGATTTATATGATTTTTATAAAACTGATTCTCGGATTAAGGGTATGTTTGCTGTTACACTGGATGTGCAATCCTTGTTTATGGTCATTCCGAACCAGACTGGTATAGCAATGTTACAGTGGTACTTAGATAAGCAAGCAGATCTTGATAGTAAAAATGTGGAACTGGTATTAGAAAATAATGTTTTTATGTTTGACAGTCAGTTTATCTACAAAAGGATGGTGTAGCTATGGGCACATCGTGTGCCAATAGCTACGCCAACATCATAATGGCTGTTTGGGAACAGGAGCATATTTCAGATGGACCTTATGGACATTATATAGGATACTATCAGCATTTTGTAGACAACTTTTTCTTAGCTTGGACTGGTCCCTTGGCAGCCTTGGGGCAATGCTATAATTGTTTTAATCAGACCGCTACTTTTCTAAAATATACTATGAAACATTCTCAGACCTCCATAGACATTTTGGATGTTAAAATAAGTTTGTCCAACAAAGGTAAAATTTGTACAGAAATATTTAGGAAAGAATATTACAGAAATACACTTTTGCATAGAAAGTACAGTTGTGTACACTTACCATAAATGTAGATGTTCGAGTGTATTCACTGTTGCAGTCATTATATTTGGGTTATCTGCCTGCAGGTAGCCTTCAGCTGGCCTGAATATCAAAGTCTTGGATTCCTGCATCAGATGCTGTCTCTTCTTCTATGACATCAAGTAGTCAGGGGTTTAAAACATGCAGCCGACGCCATTACATCAGTTTTTCTTGCCCCGGATGTCAGGTGCCCCCATAATGGAAAACAACTATATGTTAGGTTACACCTCCAACAAAAAGCAAATACACCAGAAAGCTGAAATACACTAAACAAGAAGAAAAGTACAGCCAAGAGAAGTCAGGGGGCTGGAGGGAGGGTAACCAGGACTGCAACAGTGAATACACTCGAACATCTACATTTATGGTAAGTGTACACAACTGTACTATGTTCTTAGTGTTTCACTGTTGCAGTCATTACATTTGGGTTAATTCCCAAAGCTAAGGAAGGGAGGAGGAAGTTAGAGAGCATTAGGACCAGCTATTAAGCCCTGCAAAACTGCAGTGGCAAAACCAGCTCTGGGTTTAGGAAAAATAGGCATGTGTTAATGCTTGGTAAAGGTATGTACAGAGCTCCAGGTAGCAGCTTCCAGGATGTCCCTGATAGGGACTCCTCTGAGAAAGGCTGTAGAGGTAGATGCAGCCCTAGTGGAATGTGATCTTATCCCCTGTGGGGTAGGTTTTTCCATGGTGCTTACAGCAGAAATGAATGCAATGGGCTATCCATGGTTTGCTTTGACATGGCCTTCCCCTCTGGCCCTGCAGCAAAGCCAACTAGCAGCTGTTCAGATTTTCTAGTTCTGTCCAAATAAAATCTAAGTTGCCTGTGCACGCCTAAAGAGTGCGGTATTCGTTCTCCTTTGTTTTGCGGATTTGGGAAAAAAGTAAGCAAATGGACTGATTAAGGGCCACACTAGACACCACCTTGGGCATAAAGCAAGGATTCGTCCTGAGGGACACCCTGTTTGCATGGAAGATGATGAATGGCTCCACTGCCATGAGGGCCTGTAATTCAGACACTCTTCTTGCTGAAGTGATGGCTAGAAGGAAGGCTGTTTTCTAAGAAAGAAATTTAGACTCTGCAGTTGCAGCTGGCTCAAAAAGAGGGAGAGTGAGCTTTTCCAATAAAAGTTAAGGTCCCAGGCTGGAGTAGGGGCTCTCCTGGGTGGTCTTAATTTTTGGCCCCTCTGAGGAATTGCTTTAGCAGGGGGTGAGAGAAGAGGGGTGGTTTAGTATTATAATGAGCTGAAATGGCAGAGACCCGTATGAATTTTAATTATGAGAAGGAAAGGCCCTTGTGGAGCATCTCTGTTAAGTACTGAAGAATATGCGGTAAAGCTGGGCACCACTGTGCCCATCCCCGGAGTCTGGCTCCAGGAACAGTATCTTTTCCACTTTTCAACATAGGAATTTCTAGTACTAGGCCTCCTTGCCTCCAGAATGACATCTAGCACCTTGCTTACTGAGGGATGTTATTGGAGAGCTCAAGGAATTAGCCAGGCTGCAAGGTTCAGAGTTTGAAGTTGAGGGTGCAGAATCTGGCCATCCTGCTGGGACAGCAGGGAAGGGGTCTGAGGCAGGTGCCACGGTTCCAGCAGTGACATACTGCACAAGAGGGGGTACCAGTGTTGGCGTGGCCAGTCAGGTGCAATCAGTATTGCCCTTGGTTTGCCCTGTTTGATCTTTAGCAGAACTTTCGAGAGGAGAGGCAGAGGGGTAAAGGCATAAACTGAGAGGCTTTCCCAGGTGAAGGACAGGGCATCCACTTTCCAAGCTTGACTGTGGGAAGTCCTTGTGCAGAATTTGTCCAATTGGTAGTTCTGAGGGGAGGCAAACAGGTCTATCTCTGGATTCCCCCATTTGTCTCTCAAAATGTTGAATATCTTTAGTTCCAGTTTCCACTCATGTGGGTCCATGAGATTTCTGCTTAGGTAGTCTGCCAGTGAATTTAGCTTGCCTGGCAGGAATTGAGCTTGTAGGTGCACTTGGTAGCTCAAGGCTGTGTTCCACAGAGCCATGGCTAGTCTGCAAACAGGGTACGAGTGAGTTCCCTCCTACTTGTTTATGTATCACATAACAGTGGTGTTGTCTGTCTTTACCAATAATTGTCCTGGAAGAATGTGGTCCTTGAAGACTGTCAGGGAATTCTGTACAGCTAACATTTCTTTTTGATTGATATGCAGGTACATCTGACTCGGGTTCCATTTGCCCTGAATGCACTGCCCTGCCAAGTGAGCCCACCATGCATAGTCTGATGCGTCTGTTGATAGGGTTTGGGCGGCAGGGGGTAGAGTGAATGGGAGCCCCTTGTTGTGGTAGCAGGCCTCTGCCCACCAAAGGAACTCTGTCTTTATGCAAGGAATGATAGGCATCATTGACCCCAGGTCCTGAGAATGTTGACACCATAGGCTTTTTAGATACCATTGTAGTTTCCTCATATGCAGTCTTGCATATGGAATTAGTAAAATGCAGGGTTTGCAGAATTTTCCTTGCAGACAGCTGCGTCTTTGTGGCCAGTAGTTTAAAGTAGGCTGTCAAATTTTCTCTGGTGTGAGGTAAGCCATCTGGGAAGTTGTGTTCATAGGTAGGTATTAGGCTATTGGCCCAAGGGCCGCCTACACGGTTCCCTGGCTGACGCCACCCAAGAAAGTTATTTTCCTGTGCCACTGTCGAGCAGAGACACAAAAGTGATCCCTGGGGTGTATTTCCTATTTCCCATCCATTCATCAAGATTTTTCTTGAAGAGTGCTAATGAAGAACTTTGCTTAACATAGATGGGTAGCCTGTTCCAGAGTATGGGAAGTCTCTGGGACAGGAATCTATCCCTCCAGCATATCCTGTTTATTCTGGTGACAAGGTTTAGATCCCTAGAGCGTGTAGCTCGGAGGGATTCAAGCTTGCTTGGAGGGATTCAGGCTTGCTCCCAGGAATACAATTTGTTGGCAGGGTACTAGATGAGATTTCTTTTCGTTTATGGTGTACCCTAGTGAGGTTAGAAGTTTCTTTACAAATGCCAGATGTTTTAGTAGCATGTCCTTGCTTTCTGCCTGAATAAGACAATCGTCCAGGTATGGGTATATTTGAATATTTCTTTGCCTGCAAAATGCAATGACTGAAGCGAGACACTTTGTGAATACCCTGGGTGCAGTAGATAAGCCAAAGGGAAGTGCAGAGAACTGATAGTGCACGGAGCCTGCTCTGAAGTATAGGTATTTCCTGCAAGATTCCCTTATTGAAATGTGCAGGTAAGCTTCCTTTAAGTCTAAGGTTGCCAACCAGGCATCTATGCCTAGCATAGGAAGCAGCTGTTGAAGTGTTAGCAGTTTGAATTTTGGGATTACCAAAAAGGTGTTTAGAATAGAGTTCCAGGATAAGATGCCAGGAGCTGTCTTTTCTGGGTACCAGGAAAAGTCTTGAGTAAAAACCTTGTCCCCTTTCTTCTGCTGGGACAGGTTGAAGAGCCCTGATACTTGGAAGAGAGAGAACCTACTGTTGAGCCTCTGCTCACTGATTTGGGGGTAGGTCTGGCCAACCGTTTGGGGTTGGTAAGGTGTGGAAGTGGAATCTGTACATTTGAAAACTATATTTAAAACCCATTTGTCCTGGGTAACGAGTTCCCAGATTTTGTATGCAAAGCAATCTTTCCCCCCTAAGGGAGCAGGCAGTTGAGCAGGGCTTGGAAGGTTTAAGGTCAAGTCATTGTGACATTTTTCCATAGGGGGGTGTCTTACTACTTCCAGCTTTGGAAGTGGGAGCCCCCCCACTGCTTAGGCCTGTGAGTACCTTGAGACTGTAGCCTAGGTGGTCTGCTGTTCCTGGGTTTGGACTGAGAAGGCCTGGAAGAGACAGGAAAGGACCAATTCTTACAAGGTCAATGCCTGCTAAATCTGGGAGGCTATACTTGCAGGAAATCTTTAACAGTTTGCATAGATTTAGCTTTTTCCTCCATCTTTTTAAGGACGACTTCTGCTTTGTTGCCAAACAGGCGGTCTTGGTTTAAGGGAGCATCCAGTAACTTAGCTTTAACATGATCTGGCAAATTTTGCTCCTTAAGCCAAGCATGCCTTCTAAGCACAGACCCAGTGACAGCAGCCCTGCAAGATGCTTCTAAAGAGTCAAACCCACATTGCAAAGTATGTTTACCAACTTGTTCAGCAGAATGCATTAAATCCTGTAATTCTTTATTTTCAGCATAGTCAATAATCAACATAATTTTCTGTTTAAGTAGTCCCATAATATGCTGCTGATACTTTAACATTTGGAACTTGCAGTTTAAGGCCCTAATGGCCAAAGTAGCAGAACTGTATACCTTCTTACCCTATCTGTCCAAGGCCCTGGAATCTCTATCAGAGGAGGTAGGGTTTTTGGCAGTAGTAGCCTTAATGCCTTTAGGTCCTTGGGGAAATGGTCTCTGGGTCCGCAGTAGGATTCTTGAAGAGGAACTTGTGAGAGTCAGGTACTCTGTAATACCTGTCAGGCTTCCTGGGAGCTGGAGGTAAAGTGTCTGGGGCCAGGCTAGATTCCAAGAAGGCATCAGCTACAATGTCTGAGACAGGAGGGATAGCTAAAGTCCTGTGTTGAGGGAGGAGTAAGAATTCCCTAAGCCTCTTTTTGGAGTCAGAGTAATCCTGGCTTTCCCAGTGGAAATGCTCCCTAAGAGTGTGCAAGGTTTCACCAAAAGAAAAATCTTCTGGAGGGGAAGCAGAGGGAATGGAATCCTCTGCATCAGAATCCTCATAGGTAGAATAAGGGAAAGTCCTGGTAATCAGAAGAAACAGAAATTTCAGAATCCTGATCAGAAGAATCAGAAGGAAAATCAGTTCTAGGTCTCTTAGAGGGTGAAGTCTGGCTTCCCCTAATTAAAGTAATCAGGTCTAAGGCCAGTCTTATTTGTTTTTTTTAGACATATGGGCCTGACCATGTGGTTTGGACGTCTGTTTTCTAGGCGTGGGTCGTGTTTTAGGCCTTGAAGAAGAAGATGGTGTCAGTTTGAAATGCAAGTCAGTAGGCCTGAATACACCTTCAGAAGCCGGTGCCTGCACAGCGTGCTCTGGACCCATCCAAGGTAGAGAAATCTGCAGGTTCCATAGTCGAAGAAGCATATCGCGGCATACCGGACTCCGAATGGGTCTCAGTAGAGGCCTGCGAATCTGAAGTAGCGGGTATTAGGGGTTGTGAAAGCGCCAGAGTACCGGCGAACTGGCGATTAGCTTAACGGAAGCGTCGTCGGCAGCTTTGGACCTATGCAGTCTGTCTCTGTCTTTACGTTTTTTCAAAATGTTGGTAGTTGGATGGCTTACCGAAGCCATTTCTGGATAGTTAAACTGAGTACCAAAATAATTTGCTGCAAAAAAAAAAAAACGACGACGAATAGTCCGGCGGTTGAATAAGGCACAAAACCGACAGCAAGGGACGTCGTGGTCTGAGCCTAAGCAAGGAATGCAATAAGAATGAAAATCTTTATGAGGTACTTACTTTCCACAGGTAATACAATTGTTAACTTTTACTGACATTGATTAAGAGCAAGAAAAAGGATCCCTAATGGGGTACTTAGCTTTTTTGAAGACTTCGGTTCTGAAATTGAAAACAAAAATTTCAGGAGTTGGCTGACAGACATTTGCGAACTGCTTCTGCTTCAGGTACCGCACGGCAAGAAAGACTGATGTAATGGTGTCGGCTGCATGTTTTATACCCCTGACGATCTGATGTCATGGAAGAAGAGAGAGCATCCAACGCAGGAATCCAAGACTTCGATATTCAGGCTGGCTGAGGGCTACCTGCAGGCAGATTACCCAAATGTAAATGACTGCAACAGTGAAACATGAAGAACATCTAGTATGCATCCACAGCAAATTTTTAACAGTATAGTTAGAGGTCAAGGCATGAGAGTTTCCAGATTATGTGCTGAGCAAGAAGGGTTTGACAGAGAAACACTACAATTGGAAAATAGGTTTGTGCAGAGGGGTTATAAGAAAAACACTGAGTGCATGACTTTAAATCAAGTTAGAAACTGTAGGAGAACACCAGGTAAATCCTATTTTTCAGATCATGTGGAGCGCTATAGGAATGCTAAAGGAAGTGTGGCAGTTTAGTTAGGATGCCAGTTCTTTATGCCAATAATGTTAAACCTGTATTGGAGATTTAAAGGAAATATTGGCAGATATTAGCAGCGGACCCAGATATTAGAAAAGTAGTATGGATACAGCCATCTTTTCTTTATAAGAATATGATTAATATGAAAAGAATGTTATGCTACCTAAACCGAGGTGGCATAAAAAGATCTAATAAAGTCACAAGGCCATGTAATAAATGTAATTATTGTCAATATGTAGATAGCTCAGGTAAGTTTATTCATCCAGACTTTGGTAGAACCTTTTGGTTTCACACACAAGGTACCTGCGACACAAAACATATAGTTTATCTAGCTTATTCTGAAATGTGTTTTGCATTTTACATAGGCAAGACAGATAGGAAGTTCAAGTTTAGGATTATGAAGCATTTATATGACATTCAAAGACAAGTTACAATGAATGCCCTTGCCAAACATATTATGAATAACATTGGTAGACATAACTTTAAATTTACGATAGTAGAAAATGCCAGACTCAGTAACAGAATGGGGGACATCGGGAACCAAACAGAAGTCAATGAAACAAAGTGGGTAGTTAAGAGATGATGTAGGCAAGGGACTTAATGACAAAGTTCCTATTAAGCCTATATTTAAAGCAAGGCCACTTAGAAAATAAATGAATAAATAATATCTTTCTGCTTATTGCTTTGTTCATTACCATTTTTAACACGTGTTTTTACAAGAATTTTTTTTTAATTTTTTTATATTTGGTTAATGAATGTCTGTATGGGAAATATGTATATGCCTTTAAGGTTTTTTATTTAACTGGTGTTTAATTAAGGAGTTTTATTTAAACTGAAGCTGCTGCAGTGTTAGTTAAAAGTCTGAGGAAGCAGTGGGATTCACTGTGAAAGCGCTTTTGTACTTATTTTTGTCATTAAACATTTTTTGAACTGTCATTTGTTTTGCCTGGTTTCATTTACACTTGTTTTGTATAGACGTAAATATTTCCTGAACAGAAGATGAATGGGAATGTGTAGATATGCATCTCTGATATCTAGAGATGCCATGCAAGACTGTCCTGAAATCAGAGGAAAGAGTTTGTAAAGACATGTGGAAGGAAAGCACTTTGAGAAAAGTGTTTAATTGGAAAAGATACAGGATTGGTTTCCAAGGACCATCTCTTCTGGGAACAAGAAACATCCTTGGGTAAACCCCCCCCTACTACAGCGCTCCATAGGCACATCCTGAATTGTGCCTTGAGAAAGAAGCTGAGATAGTCTCTCTGGAAACAGCTGGAGTTGATTTGCAGGGGGCTGAGGAATACCCATGAAAGGAGGATGAGTCTTCCAAGTAATGAAGTATCCCTGTTGGATAATACGCAGAACTCAGGAGTCCTGAGTGATCCTTGCCCAAACTAGAAAAGATAGGGAAAGACGAAGAGATAGAAGGGTAAGACTTGGAAGAGGCTGATGATAGTCGCACAGAACTGGGTCTAGCCTGAAAGGGCTGCTAAGTAGAAGGAGCAGAAGCAGTAGATTTTGACTGTGGAGGTTTCCTAACATACTTTTTAGGCCTGGAAGCAGCAGAAGCAGAAGATGACCTAGCTGTTCTAACGAAGAAAGTCTTAGTTGGAAAATTCTTATGAAACTTAGGAACAAGGGAGATGAACAGGTGCTTCAAATCTTGAAATTCCTTTCCTTTCTCTTGCAGAGTCTTTAAAGTCTGCAGCTGCAGAACCAAAAAGAGCTGACTTGTCCAAAGAGCATCTATCAGTTTTGCTTTAATGTCATCTGGCAATGGCTGAAGCCTAAGCCAAGAATGCCTCCCTAAGCACAGAAATAGATGCAGCAGCTCTAGATGATGCCTCAGCAGCATCATAGCTGCACTTAACAGAATGTCTACCTACTTGTGAAGAAGCTGTCAAAAGGGACGAAACCAAAGTTTTAATTTCAGAGTCAGCTAATTGAGCAAGGGCTTGTGAAGCCTGGGAGAGCAGAGCTAAAGAATACCTAGACTCGTATTTGGTAATTCATTGCTCTGATAGCTACAGTGAAGACCACTTGTAGAGGAAAGTACAGTTATGTACACTTACCATAAATGTAGATGTTCGAGTGAATTCACTGTTGCCATCATCACACTTGGTTATATGCCTACAGGTAGCCTTCAGTCGGCCCAAATACCAGAGTCTTAGTATTTCTGCATCGGATGCTGTCACTTCTTCCATGACGTCAGGTCATCAGGGGTATAAAAACAGGCAGCAGACACCATTACATCAGTTTTTCTTGCCCCAAATGTCAGGAGCCCCCAAATAGGGAGCTAGTATATGGTGTGGAAACCACCACCACCAGTAAACAGTAAATACCAATACCATTAGGAATAGCCAGAGAGAAGAGATAGAAATATAGAGAAAACCAGGGGGCTGGAGGGAGGGAAACCAGGACTGCAACAGTGAATACACTTGAACATCTACATTTATGGTAAGTGTACACAACTGTACTACGTTCTTAGTGTTTCACTGTTGCAGTCGTCACACACGGGTTGATTCCCAAAGCTGAAGAAGGGTGGAGGCAGTCAAGAAGAGTTAGGGCTGGCTAGTAGGCCCTGTAAGACTGCTGTAGCATATCCTGCCCTGGATTTGGAAAAGATAGGCAAGTGGTAATGCTTGGTGAAGGTGTGTAGAGAACTCCAGGTTGCAGCTTCCAGAATGTACCTGGTAGGGACTTCCCTGAGAAATGCTGTAGAGATCGTAGTAGCTCTAGTGGAATGTGTTCTGACCCCCTGAGGGGTTGGTTTTCCATGGTGCTTGTAGCAGAAATGAATGCAGTGTGCTATCCATTTGGAAATGGTTTGTTTCGAAATGGCCTTGCTCTCTGCCCCTGTTACAAAGCTGACTAGCAGCTGGTCAGATTTTCTGAAAGGCTTTGTCCTATCAAGGTAGAACCTGAGCTGTCTGTGCATGTCCAAAGAGTGCAGGATCCTTTCCCCTTTATTCTGAGGGTAAGGGAAGAAGGCTGGCAAATGGATGGATTGGTTTAGGGCCACACTGGATTCCACCTTAGGCATAAAGGACGGGTTAGTCCTGAGGGAAACCATGTCAGTGTGGAAGATAATAAAGGGTTCCACCGCCATCAGTGCCTGTAGCTCAGACACTCTTCTAGCTGAAGTGATGGCTAGAAGCAATGCTGTTTTCCAAGAGAGGAATTTTAACTCTGCTGAAGCAGCAGGTTCAAAAAGGGGAAGCGTGAGCTTTTCCAGTACAAAGTTAAGGTCCCACACAGGGGTGGGTGCTCTCGTTGGCGGCCTTAAGTTGTTTGCCCCTCTCAGGAACTATTTGATGAGAGGGTGAGAAAATAGAGGTGGCTCAGTATTGTAATAAGCCGAAATGGCACAGGCATGAATCTTAATGGAGGAGAAGGATAGGCCTCTGTGGAGTAGCTCTGCTAGATAATCCAGGATTAGAGATAAGGAGGGCACTGCTGTCCCCTTTCCTTTAGACTGAATCCAAGAACAATATCTTTTCCATTTTTCCACATAGGATTTCCTAGTACTAGGCCTTCTGGCTTCAGGAATGACATCCAGCACCTGTTTACTTAAGGTTGCTGGTGGAGTTTTCAAGGAATAAGCCAGGCTGCAAGATTTAGGGTTTGCAATTGTGGATGCAAAATCTGTCCCTCCTGCTGTGACAGCAGGGTAGGGGTCTGGTGTAGATGCCAGGGTGGCGCCGTTGTCAGGCTGCTCAGGAGTGGGTACCAGAGCTGGTGTGGCCAGTACGGGGCAATCAGAATTGTCCTTGGCCTGTCTTCTTTTATCTTGAGTAGTACACTTGAGAGAAGGGGCAGAGGGGGAAAGGCATAGACTGAGAGGTTTTCCCATTGAAAGGATAGGGCATCCACCTTCCAGGCCCTGCTGTGATGGTTCCTGGTGCAGAATTTGCTTAACCGGTGGTTGTGGGGGGAGGCAGAGAGATCCACCTCTGGGGTCCGCAACCTCTGGATCAGAAGGTTGAAGGCGCTGGGCTCCAATTTCCACTCATGTGGGTCAGGAGATTTCTGCTTAAGTCGTCTGCCAGTGAATTTTGCTTGCCTGGCAGGAACTGAATTGTAGATGGACTTGGTTGTCCAAAGCTGTGCTCCACAGAGTCATGGCTAACCTGCAGAGTGGGTAAGAATGGGTTCCCCCCTGCTTGTTTATGTACTACAACTGTGGTGTTGTCCATTTTTATCAGCAGTTGTCCTGCAAGGATTACGTATCTGAAAGCTGTCAGAGCATTGTGTACAGCTAGCATCTCCTTTTGGTTGATGTGCAAGAGAATTTGGCTTGGGCTCCATTGGCCCTGAATGCATTTGCCAGCCATGTGGGCCCCCCATGCATAGTTTGATGCATCTGTGGTCAGGGTTTGGGTGGTGTGAGGTAGAGTAAAATGCAGTCCCTTGTTGTGGTTGCGTGCTTCTGCCCACCAAAGGAACTCTGCCCTCAGACAAGGTATGACAGGAATGACTGTTTCCAGGTCCTGAGAATGTTGGCACCAAAGACTTTTTAAGTACCATTGAAGTTTCCTCACATGCTGTCTTGCATATGGAATTAGCAGAACACATGAGGCCATGAACCCTAGGGCTTGCAGTATTTTTCTTGCAGTTAGCTGGGTTCTGGTGGCCATTTGTTTGAAGTAGTCTGTCAGACAGATCTGTTTTTCTGAAGTGAGAAATGCCATTTGAAAAGTTGTGTCCAAGCTTGTTCCCAGGAATACAATCTTTTGACTGGGCACCAGTTGTGATATTCTTTTCGTTGATGGTGTACCCAAATGAAGTGAGAAGTCTTTTTACAAATGCCAGGTGCTGAAGCAGCAATTCCTGGCTGTCTGCTTGAATCAGACATTTGTCTAAGTACAGGTAGAGTTGGATATTTCTCTGCCTGCAGTATGCAATGGCTGGAGCCAGGCATTTTGTGAATACCCTGGGTGCAGTACATAAGCCAAAGAGAAGTACAGAGAACTGATGATGCATAGATCCTGCCCTGAAACATAGATATTTCCTGCCCAATTCCCTGATGGGGATGTGCAGATAAGCTTCTCCTAAGTCTAGGGTGACTAACCAGGCATCCTTGGCTAGCATAGGAAGAAGCTGTTGCAGGGTAAGCATCTTGAATTCTGCGACCGCCAGGAAGGTGTTGAGAATTGAAAGATCCAGGACTGGGCACCAAGAACACTCTTTCCTGGGTACCAGGAATAGTCTGGAATAGAAATCCTGACCCCTTTGTTCTACTGGAACTGGCTGAATAGCTCTGATGTTGAGCAGGGAAAGAACTTGGTTTTGAGCCTCTGCACACTGGTTTGGAGGAGGTCTGGAAACCCGCTTGGGGTTGGAAGTGAATGGAAATAAAATTTGTACCCCTGGGATACAATGTTAAGGACCCATTGGTCCTGAGTGATGGACATCCAGTTTTTTGCATGAAGGGCAAGTTTTCTTCCTAGGGGCATAAGCAATTGGGCAGGGCTGGGAAGTAGAGTTGAGAAGCCATTGTGAACTTTTTCCATAGGGAGGTGGCTTACCACTCCCTGTTTTAAGGGTGGGAGCACTCCATTGCTTAGATCTCTGCATAACCTGAGACTGTAGTCAAAGTGGTCTGTTTCCCCTGGGTCTTGTTTGGGAAGGTCTGGAGGAGGCAGGAAAGGACCAGTGTTTTGAAGGGCACGGCCTAATGAATCGAGGTGGTTGCATTTGTAAGAATTCTTTTAACAGTTTGCATAGATTTAGCTTTTTCTTCCATCTTTTTAACAACAACTTCTGCTTTGGTGCCAAACAAAACTTCCTTATTTAAAGAAGCGTCTAGTAATTTGAATTTGACATGATCTGGTTACATCTGCTCCTTCAGCCAAGCATGTCCTCTCAGTACAGAGCCAGTGACTGCAGCCCTGCAAGATGCTTTTAGGGCATCAAAGCCACACTGCAAAGTATGCTCACTAACTTGGTTTGCAGAATGCATACGCTCTTGCAAATCTTTGTTTTCTGCACAATCTGGAAATATTACCATTTTTTGTTTAATGAGTTCCATAATATGTTGCTGGTACTTCAGCAAGTGAAACTGGCAATTCAATGCCCTGGATAGCAAGAGTTGCAGAGGTATATACCTTCTGACCCCATCTGTCTAAAGCTCTGGAATCCCTGTCCGAAGGGATAGGATTTTTGGCTGTAGTAGCCTTAATACCTTTAGGTCCCTTGGAAATGATCTCTGGATCAGCAGTAGGATTCTTGAAAAGAAACTTGTGGGAATCCTATGGGCTGGAGGTAAGGTGTCTGGAGTAAGTCTGGATTCCATGAAATTATCCACAACGTCCAGAACACGGGGAATAGCTAAAGGCCTGTGCTGAGGTAGCTCTAAAAATTCTGAGTCTCTTTTTGGACCGAGAATAGTCTTGGCATTCCCAATGGAAATGCTCTCAAAGTATGCAAGGTTTCACCAAAAGAGAAATCCTCTGGAGGGGAGGCAGAGGGAATGGATTCCTCTGCATCTGAATCCTCATAGGCTGATAAGGGCATGTCCTGATAATCAGAAAGGTCAGTCATCAGACTCCTCATCTGTAGAATCTGAAGGCAACTGAATTCTTCGTCTCTTAGCAGGGGAAGGCTGGCTTCACCTAATTAGCGTTATAAGGTCTTCAACCATTCTAACCATTTGTTTTTGTGGCAAGGGGCCTGAGCATGTACTTTGGTCATCAGATTTCTAGGCATAGTGCGTACTCTGGGCATAAGAAACTCGGCAGTTTTGGATAAAAAAGAAGTCTGTTTGATTTGAACATCGGTAGGTCGGAAAACACCCTCAGAAGCCGGTGCCTGCACAGCGGCTCCGGTCCCATCCAAGGTAGAGACATCTGCTGGTTCCACAGTCGAAGCATCTTGCGGCATACTGGACGCCGAATGGGTCTCAGCAGAGGCCTGTGAATCCACAGAAGTGGGCATCAGGGGCTGCAAAGGCACCTCACTGAGTACCGGCGGACTGGCGACTAGCTTAACGGAAGCATCGTTGGCAGTTTTGGACCTATACGGTCTGTCTCT
>NC_056731.1:1643449429-1643489429 GCF_019279795.1 Protopterus annectens | reverse complement strand
AAAAAAAAGAAAAAAACATCACACACAGCGACTCAGTGCTTGAGCAAAAACTCTACAAATATGGGGGTACAACATTATGCTGACCATTGCAGTCCACAAATATTCTGCTAGACTCGCTTCCACAATAACTTGTATGATAAGAAATTACATTTTCACATACTTTGTAAAGATTTCCACACTTTTCAATGAAACAAGTTTTCAGTAACAAGAATTTTCGATGAAACAGCTCAAACGAGTTTAAATAAAATGAACTTTCAACAAAATGACACGGACCTGCAGACATATACATACATATATAAACAAACAAATACATGCAGACACCCACACACATACTTAAGTATACAGGATCCCGGCTGAAAGAGCTCAAGTCTGGCAGTTCAACGCACAAGATTAATACTACAGACTGCTAACAATCTCTAGGTTTGTTCTCTTCTGTTTACATCTATCTACTGTATCACACTGAGCAAGTCATGTAATCAGTTAGTGCTTCTAGGCTTCTACTAGAAATCCGCTTTAACCCACCTGGACAGTCTGGTTAACAAATATATACACAGAAGTTTAAGCAGATTACAGAGACATTCGGGCCTGTGTGTGCAGCCCAGACTAACCTCTAAGCTGTGAAACAATAATATGCAAACTGTGTACAGAAGAGCTGACAATTCTAGTGGACATTTACAAACAAATAAATGTACATGTTTAATTGGTAGAACAAAATGTGAGGTCTGACTAGGCAGAGGTAAAGCATACATGACAGTTAATCAGACAGCTGCTGCCATGAGTTAGAAAGGAAGCGTTGTGTGACAGATTTATGAATTGAAAAAAAGTTATCAAAAAGTCATGGGGCATCTAGCTGGCTATTTTTTTTATGGGGGAGATCAGGTAGAGGGCTTTTGTTTCAGATCAGGTACACTCAAAAATGTCACTGGATAAAAAAATATACTGAATATTATATACATATAGATATATATATATATATATTACACACACACACACACACACACACACACACACACACACACACACACACACACACACACACACACACACACATATATTAATACATTGACGCTCTATCCATCAACATTAATTAATTAATTTATTTAACATTTGTTGACTGGGAAAGTCCAACTAGGACAGAGCCTATTTTCAGCAGAGGCCTGGGGAGAAACGCTCCAGATGCATATCTTTGGATTGTAGGAGGAAAAATGAGTATTTGGAGGAAACCCAAGCAAACACAGGCAGGACATGGAGACTCCACACACAAGGCACCCTAGCCGGGAATTGAACTGAATAACATCTTGCTGTGAGGCAACAATGTTAACTGCTGCACCACTGCACCGGCCATACAAGCAATGTTATACGCAACTTTAAGCCCACATGTTTTTAAATCATCCAGAGAAAACTGCCATACTAACTATTTTTTTTTTCTAACAGTAAATTAATATCTTCTGTTCTAAAATCTTTACTAATGTGGTCAATTACAGAAATTAAGTAATACTTGTAACACTTCCCGCATTTTGAAGGACAGAGAATTAGTTTATTATTTAGCATATTTTTAGCCAATGCAATGTTAGGTTGAGAGTGATGCTGTTACATGAACTTTCTGTTTAATGTGTTTTTCAGATTAATTTCTTTGTCTGATGAAGTTCTTAATTTTAACAATGAAACTGCTCATGTTTGGAAATAAAGTGAATAAATTGGTTTGTAATTTAAGTTACTTAGGTTAGACTGGCATGGTTTCCCTTGTTTTTTTTCCTGTAAAGCTTCACAAAACAGTCCATAATCTAAAATAAAATTATGATTAAAAAATTATTACACATTTTAGCCAACCCTGGTGACATACAAGGATAATATCTCAATTATTGCTCTGACGACCCAAATCTGATTAGTGGCTTGCGAGATTGATGGAGCTGCCAGAGACATGGCTATCCTTGACACAATCCCTTACAGGGGTAACAACACTGTGAAAGCAACCTCGATGAAGGCCTTTGGCCATTCATGCCATTGTCTTGTAGTAGCCCTTATTAAAGCGAGTAGAGGAGTGTACACCCACCACAAGGGAGGACACCGCAGATCCCTGCAATGATATGAATAACTCATCCTCCTGCCCAGAGGAGGTGTTAAGCCAGCCAGATGACCTCAAAGCAGAGACATAAGCAACCCTCACGACTCCTGTGTGAAGGCTTCGTTGGACTGCTTTCACATTTATGGTTCATGGCTCTGGGGAATCCCTTAACGTAGAAACGAATGGGCTGGAGTCTAGTTAGTGGTGGCTCAACAGCCAGTTGGCACAGGGACAAAAATAACAGAAAAAAACAGGTAAACAAATAATAAGTACACTGAAGTACAACAGCAGCTCTTTTTACCTTGGTAATTATAAATGTCAGGTAAGATACAAGACTCCACAATCAGACGTAAAAACAAGTTCAAGTCAGCAGTTAAGAATCACTACAACACACTAACAAATGCTGCTGATTCTAACTATCCAACATACAGCAGTGCCTAATGTACTCAGTTTAGTGCATTTCATAAAAAATAGCCAGTAAGGTACTTGTATCAAAGGAAAAGGAAATAAAAGGAAAGTACAGAATTACATCTTTTAACCAGGTACAACACCAAATTTTATTAGAAACAGTAACCCAGATCAACTCAATACAGCTGGAAAGACATTTTTGCTCAGCATCTAAGGTGATTAAAATTTTTCATTATTCAACTCCTACTACCTGTGCTAAATAAATCATTTCAGAGTACAATACTATAAATTTGAGTATAAAACGGTTTGGTAAAATTAATAGAGCGTGAGTTTAAATAAGGTATCGAAGATAAATGGATAATCGCTTATATTTTTGATTAAAGGATATGAGAAAATACTTACTTGTAGTCTTCGTTTGCAGTAGAGAAAATGAAAGCTTCCATGGGATTCCAGCAAAGAGCATTTGACCTCATTTTCATTATAAGCTGCCAAAAAAGTCAGAAAATACAAATGTAATGCACAATTCAATTAATACAAAAATAAATAAATAAATAAAAACATATGCTACATTATAGAGATGGACCACTTCAGAATTATGAACAAGCTCATTTAAGCCAACTGTATTTGGTTGTTTCTGGTGCTCAATGACTAATTTAACTAACATGCTCAATGTTATTACAGAAATCTTCCAAAACAACAGTCATAACAAAGGCAAAATTCCACACTTAAAATAAATTCTGGAGAATAGGATGCATCTATTTAATCTGACACACGCTGCAGAAAGTACAGTTGTGTACACTTAACATAAATGTAGATGTCAGAGTGTATTCACTGTTGCAGTCCTAACAAATGGGTTATCCGGCTCTTGGTAGCCCTCAGTCGGCCAGAATACCAAAGGTAAGTAAAAATGCCGTTGGTTGTAAAGGACGTCACGGCGTCAGATACAAAAGGAGGCAGCCGACGTCACTTCCTTAGTCTTTCTTGCCATAACAGTCAAGAGCCCCCAGACAATAAGGCTTAAACCAAAAACCAATTTGACAAATTAAGCCTGTACCTCACGAAAAGAGAACAGGAGAGGACCACAAAAAGGGGGAAGGAGGGGGGAAACCAGGACTGCAACAGTGAATACACACTAACATCTACATTTATGTAAGTGTACACAACTGTAGTATGTTCATCGTGTTTCACTGCTGCAGTCCTAACAAATGGGTTGATTACAAAAGCTCAGAGAAAAAGGGGGCAGGAACCAACAGCATCAAGGGTTGGAGATAATGCCCTGCAACATCACAGTGGAAAACCCTGCCCTGGCTCTGGAAAACGGAGGCAAATTATAATTTTGTGAAACTGTGAACAGAAGACCATGTGGCAGCCTCCAAAATGTCTTTATTAGGGACACCCCTTAGAAAGGCTGCAGAAGTGGAAGCCGCTCTAGTAGAGTGGGTCCTAACCCCTTGAGGTGGAGCTTTGCCATGAAAGGAATAACAAGTAATGCAATGTGCAATCCACTTAGAAATGGTTTGCTTAGAAATAGCCTTGTCCTGGGCTCCAGGGGGCAAAACTGACCAATAACTGTGCTGATTTCTGAAGGTCTTTAGTCCCATCCATATAAAACCTGAGCTGTCTGTGTACATCAACAGAATGTAGGATCCTTTCACCTCTATTGTGAGGATTAGGAAAGAAGGTAGGAAGGTGTATGGACTGATTAAGAGTCAGGCTGGAAACCACCTTGGGCATAAAGGAGGGATTAGTCCTCAGAGACTCTATCAGCATAGAAAATAAGAAAATGCTCCACGGCCATCAAAGCCTGCAGTTCCTAAACCCTCCTTGTGAAGTTATAGCCAAGAGAAAGGTGGTCTTCCAAGACAGAAACAAAAAAATCTGCAGAGGCAGCTGGCTCAAAAGAAGGAAGCGTGAGTTTCTCCAGAACAAAATTAAGATCCCAGGCTGGAGTAGGTGCTCTTCTGGGAGGTTTTACATTGCAAGCACCTCTGAGAAACATTTTCATCAGGGGATGAGAGAAAATGAGCTGTTCAAGACAACAATGAGCAGAGATGGCTGAAGCATGGCTCTTAATAGAGGAAAAAGAAAGACCACCCTGAAGCAAACCAGCCAGGTAATTCCAGGATCAGAGGAAGAGTAGGTTGAGAAGCAGACTCCCCTATAGCCTGCATCCAGTGAGAGAACCATTCCCATTTGCAAGCATAGGATTTCCTAGTGCTAGGCCTTCCTGGCCTCCCTCAGCATATCAACCTCCTGTTGGGAAAGGGAGGAAGAAAGGGAAGGGGTCATACAATGAGCCATGCTGCCAAATGGAGAGACTGAAGATGAGGATATAGAATGCTTCCCCTTTCCTAAACCAAAATATCTGGCTTCAGAGGAAGATGCCAAGAAGGAAGATGGGAGAGACTGTGAAGCAGCGGATACCAATGCTGTCTGGGCCAGTCCGGAGCTATGAGAATAGTCATTGGACGTTCGTCCCTGACCTTCACTAATACTCTGGGAAGAAGAGGAGTGAAGGCATACATGGATAGCAATGTCCAAGGGACGGACAGAGCATCCACTTTCCAGGCTCTGCTGTGCTGCTGTCTGGTGCAAAAGAGAGGTAGCAGATGGTTGTTGTCTGGGGAGGAGAAAAGGTCCACCTGAGGAGTGCCCCAACGTTGAATGATGCTGTAAAAGACTGCTCTGTTCAGCTGCCACTTGTGAGGATCCAGAGTTTGCCTGCTCAACTGGTCTGCCAAAACAGTGAGCCTTCCTGGAAGAAGCTGAGCTAGGAGATGGAGGTCCAGGGATGCTGCCATGGACCAAAGATTCATGCTTTTTCTGACATTTGTTAAGGCAAGAAAAGAGGATCCCCAATGGGGTATCTTAGCTGTAGTAGACTTCAACTCTTGTAGTCGGAAACCAACAAAGGTAAACTGCCGACCGGCACTCATGCATGAAAAGCTTCTGCTTCGAGCTCCACGGCAAGGAAGACTGAGGAAGTGACATTGGCTGCCTCCTTTTGTATCGGACGCCCTGATGTAATTTACGGCAAAGGACGTTATTTTTTCTTACCTTTGGTATTCTGGTCGACTGAGGGCTACCGGGAGCCAAATAACCCATTTGTTAGGACTGTAACAGTGAAACACGATGAACATCAAATCAAGCATAATGGACCAATGAGTCACAAAATATACTTGCAAAGAGCTTGCCTCTACTTTTGACATTTGCAATAGGTAGCAGGTATCACCTACTTGGCCCAATCTTCAGAAATACAATCAGTATTGATGGCATAAGGGTAGCCCTGACTGCACAGACAATGACCTGGGTTAAACCAGTGGGACCAGGGTCAAAGACTATGGCAAGGAAAATAGAGGTGAAATTGATGCCAGTCTACCTAAATGGCTAAGGAAGGGGAGAAATCAGTAAGCATCTTTTGACAGACACTATAAAATACACTCCCTAGAAAAAACATCTCAGACCAGGCACTGCACCTCAAGTAGCAAGGATGATCACCGTAACAATGCATGGCACAACTGAAGCCCAAAACTGTGCACATTCCAGTCAACAGTCCAATTTACAATGTGACGAGAGTCAGAACAGTCTAAATACCTCAGCTTACCGCATCCACAAAATCAAAAGCTTCTCCATCAAAGTAGGAGACACCAGTCTGAAGCTTAGCAGGGATGTCTAGGGTCAAAAAATTAAAATTCCCAGTATCATTTTTCCACCAGGAATATCCATAACTTCTGGAACACATACAGTGATACAGTACGACAAACGTGTAAGTGGTACTGACTCAGATGAAAGAATGGTAAACTGTGGGATACCAGCCACTGGCCAGTAGGTGAGAAATACGTAAGGCCCTTTCTACTGGCTTTCCATGTGTTGTTGTGGAAGTTTGCTTTTTTTTTTTTAATGATATAGAGAACAACAATGTCAATGTTAAAGAAGCTGTATAAAGGATAACAAGAAATGTTGCAAGGCTGGAAGAACAGTCTAAAACTTGCTTAAAAAATTAATGCATTTGATAAAGCAGGAACAAATGTGAAGTACATGGTCTTGGGTGAGGGCAGCAACAAAAAAAAAAAAAAAAACCTGGTGTCATGTTACAAGTTGCTCTAAAGATAAGGAGACAGGAAAGGTGGTAGAAAAGTGAGAGTGCATATGATTCATTACCATTAAAATGGTAATTTTTTTTTTCTTTACACACAACTAACCAAGGACACATATAAAGTGGTCTGTGCACTGACCTCATCAGCATAATGACAGAATGGACAAAGACAGTTTAGAAGGCATAAAAGTTTGCCCCTCTTGGAAAGATCATATTTTTTTTTGTTCTATACAGGGTTTAAGAAAATGTGCTCCTTATATGAAGAGCGCTGCATTATTAGCTGAAGAAGCAATATGCCTATCTTAAGATTTGGGTCTGTATTCAGTCCTACTAGTCTCAACAGATCTCTTCCATACAACCTGGTCCCACTGTCTGAAAAACATCATCACTGCCATGGGTAGCTTTCCTGAACTAGTAGGCCAAATGGTAAATTGAGTTTTGTGTTTTAGGTGACAAAGTATTTAGCTTGAGTATGAGTATACCGATTAGTTTCATGCCTTCTGGGTAAGACTTACTTGAAGAGAGGATATATTTTTTTATTACAGTGGATGTTTGTAAGTTGCATTCATGCTGGTTGCTTAGAAGCTATTTTATATATATTTTAGAAGCTATGTCACAAACACTTCATTTTAGAACTTAGAAAATTTTGTTTGAAATATAACTTCTGTTTTTGATGATGAGCTTTTAAGTGTTGAATTGTACAGCCAATGGTACTTCCTTTGCATCTTCTTATGCAAATGTATTAATGTGAAATGTCAGAGATGGAAATTACTTATTTATTCTAACTTTTTAAAGACTTCTGTTGCTGCTCATTGCTGATTTATTGATATTTTGTTTGCAGTGAAGGAAGGCACCTAGGGTGTGAATGTTTTACAAACTTTCTTTATAATATGAATATACATTGGTTTGGTCTACAGTTTGACTACACTTAACAGCTATCAAAAATATGTTTTGGATGTTCAACTATTTAGTAATAATACTGCAAATCATCTAAGTTGTATCAAAAATTAAACCGTTCTAATTTATAAGTGTTACATGTTTTCATCAGATGCATACACTTAAAAATAGGTCCTTTGGAGGACTATGGCAGAGGTAGGCATCTATGTTCAAAGTAGCTAGACTTTCAATTAGACGCTATTAACATTTCTTAGATGTTTATGTAAACAGTATAGCACTGATGATTTGCAGAAAGCCTACTCGAAAGCACGCACTATGTCAAAATTAAAAGTTGGGAATTTTAAAACTTTGAGGTGTAAACAAAAAAGTATGGAACAGGATGATGTCCTATATTATGTGGTAGAGTACAACTTATTCTCTGCAATCTGAGAATAATATCTGAAAAGGCATGGGGTATAAATAATTATGTATATTTAAGAAGTATCCTACCAAGGAGGCCCATCTTCTCTTACAGGAGGGATAAAAGCATTGCAGATTATTTAGTTAATAGTAATTTTTCCATCCCTGCTGAATTGCATATCTTTCAAATACAGGACAGGATGCCCTTCACCACCTGCCAGGTCTGTCATGCACCAAAGCTGCTACTTCACCTTGAACTGCCTAGGCCATAATAAGGGCAATACTACTCTATGCCATTGGAGCTAACAAGAAGACAATTTACATATTAAATGGATCGTTGAAAATGCAGTTATGTAAACTCTGTAAAGTTGGGCTCAAAACACATTACAGAGGAAACGGTGATACTCAGGTCCTTACAAGAATCACCTACAAGAAAATGACCATCATAGGCAAATACGAGGCTAGCTGTCTTTGTGGCTATTTTAAGACTAGCGAATATCCACCAAAGGTGAGAATCAAACCCTGTACTTTTGTAAGGTAAATGCCATAATCATTCTGCCAACTTTGTGATTCACACAACAGAATAAGGGATGTCTACCCATGTACATAAAGCACCTTTGCTAATATTAACTTCAATATTATATTAAGCTTCATACAAAGTAAGCTTATCTGAAGTGGGTAAGATATGCCGATTCAGTACTCAAACCTGATGCTTGCCACTAAAAAGAGTGGGACATTTGGAAACCATTCAGGATTCATACTTTCTGGATCCTGAAAAGCCCTTCCCTGACCAGCCTTCAAGAGTAATCCTGACCGATGGATGGGAAATCGCAAATTCACTCTTGGGTTGGCATCCATGTCCCTTATGGATAGAGGAAGTCTGTAAAAATTGCCAAAACTCCATTTGCTGGCCCTTGTTATCTTTCCCCTAGGGACAGAAAATTGGGTAAAATTTGGGTAAAACTAGCTAGGCTTGCAAGGGCTCTTGAGATGTTAGCCTACTAACCTCCTATGAACCTATAAAGCTGGTCCTCTGAACCCTTGTTGATGTGATTAGCCTCTGCCTCATTAGTGGCAGTTACCACAGAAGTTATCTGTATCCACAGAACCTCTGTCATAGTGGCCACCCTACTGCAGAAGGACAGAGTAGTCCACAAAAATCCACAAAAAATGACAGGCCCCAAAACAACCATAAAGATGATAGAATGGACTACTGAGGATAAAAAAGAAACAATGTTTTGTTACTATTATGCAAGAAGCCCAGAATTTATGGGTAGAAGACATTCAAAAAAAAAGAGAGAGAAATTAGAGGAAAGAAAAATATTTGCATAAGAAAAACCATCAAAAGCTTCAAAGACAAACTTGTGCTCATTAAGCCAACAGATTCGTGAAAAACATTATATAGACCAAGAAACTTTGGGTTGTTTAGAAAAAGAAGCGACTGAGGAAGTGTGAAAATATAAACGGCAACACCCACAGATTTTTGAAAGGTATAAAAAAGAAACATGGCCATTGGAAAGATAGAGGGATGTGGTATGCTGCACTATTTATGCAAAGGAGAAAGCTAAACTAATCAATACAAAAAAGAGCAGCCCCAAAGATATATGCAGAGATGTTCAGGCAAATGTACCCAGATATGGAAAATTTCACAATAGAACAAATAAGATCATAAAAGGGAACATAGAATAAAAGTTAAACAAATAGAAGCTGAAGTTATGGAATACCTGCAAAGTAAAGAATTTACTGTAGAAAGCCTAACACAGGTCATGTTACAACATGATGGAACAAGTCATCAAAATAAGGAAAAACGGGTAGAGCGGGAGACATCTGAAGAAGAACTATAGCTATGGGAAAGAAAAAGAAATTTAACATGGTGCAATATTTATGCAAAGTTGAAAGCAAAACTAATCCATAAAAAGCAGCACAGAAGATACTTGAAAAATACAGGCAAAGGCATCCGGATATGGAAAATGTACATTACAAAAATAAGAAACAAATGGGGAAATAGAAAAGAGGAGTAGTATTTGAGAAGTTAAAGAAATATAAACTGAAGTTATGGATGACCTCAAAGTGAAGGATTTAGTACAGAAAATCAACTCTGGTAACGTCACAGCATGATAGAAAAGTGACTCCCCAAATTAAGTCAAAACAGATGGAAAAGGAAGTATTTGATCGGTTGCCACATGAAGATACACTCTGGAGCCTTCAGTAGGAAGGCAGTATAAAAGTTCAACTGGAGATGCATAGCAAGGGACAAAACAGAAAATGATGGCAACTCTGACACAGTCACTGTTGTGGAGTGATAAGCCAGTGAAGTTTCCATATGAAAGAGCAACAGATGACACAGGTTGCAACGGAAGAGAATGTCACAGGAAGTTGTCCTGGAACTTTCTGTAGAATGCCCTCAGGAAACAGAGAACAAAGAACGTGCCCCTCAGTTTAGAAGAGAATAATCCAAGGGTAGAGTTGCTTGATTTAATGGAGATGGACAGAAAACTTAAGACTGATGAAATAAATAAATTACAGAAAGTCAGTAAGACCTAAATGACTACAGTAATCAACTGTTAGAAATTCATGTCACATAATGGAAGTAAATAGGATATACTACTGTGCAGCTACATTAATAACAGATAAGAGTCTTACCACAAAAATAAAGGGCAGCAAGGGGAAGGAATCAAATGCTATCATTGAAATATCGAATACAGAAAACTGTAAAGCAATTAAGGCAAGAAGTGTCACTGTTAGAAGGAACAGATAAACAAAAATACTGGAGTTGTGATAAAAGCAAGGCACAGTACTAGAACAGACCATGATCTATTGTAGATTACTGCAAATAATACACTAAAGATATCAGCACAAGCAGAAAACCTTAAAAGAAATGCAGATAAATGCAAAGGAAAAGAACAGAATAAGCAATTCACTGATAACCCAAAAAAGTTTTATAAAGTATTAGGAAACAAAGCAAAAGGAATAGAAATACCACCCAAAAAAGTACAGATTTTGGAGAAATATCTATGAGGATCCTGTAAAACATAAGGTTGCTGAATGGACAGTAGTACTAAAAGAAACAGTAAAAAAGTTCAAACGTACAGGACATGAAATGGGATGAACGAACAGCCAGAGAAATTGAAACAAAATTAAGAAATGCGCCCAACTGGAAACCACAGGCCCGGATGTAGTCCTCTAACTTCTGGCTTAAAGTATTAACAATTTACATGAAGATTTCATTTTGAGTACAAACTACTTATATGTGGACCCCGAACAGACACCAATCTGGTTAACAGGAAAAACAATACTAATCCTTAAGTGTGAACCTGCAAGCTATCCTAAAAACTATAGACCAATAACTTGCCTTCCAATAATGTATAAACTATATGCTGAAATTGATGCAGAGTTTATAATCATTTAGAAGAAAACTCATATCATGGCAATAACAAAAGAAAGTCATAGGGAACAAAGGATCATCTGTTGTTAAAGTTACAATGGAGAACTGTAAAAGGGGACACATTTAAGTATGGCATGGCTAGATTACAAAAAACATTTGACAGCATCCCACAGTCATGAATAAAGGAGTACTTACAGATGTACAAGATGCACCTTACATTGATCAATTACATTACAGTAAATATGAAACGGTAAGAAACAACTTTGCAGCTAAGCCACGATGAAGGACAAATTATTATCCCTGGGATAAAATTCAAAGGGAGATATTCCAGGGCGACTTTTTGTCACTACTGTTTTTTTGTCTTGCCCTTAACCCATTAGGCTATTTACTTAACAGATTGGGTCATGGTTATAATCTGACTCTCAGAAAACAACAAAGTGCAAATATTTCTCATTTTCGGTTTGTGGATAATTTAAAACTGTATAGTTCATCAGATGAGGAACTGAAAAGACAACTGGAAGAGTCACAACTTTCTCAGGATTATATGAGAATGTCATTTGGTCTTGATAAATGTGCAAAAGTAACATTTGAAGCAGGAAAGCTGCAACACAAGGAAAATGTCAGTCTGGGACAGGCATGTGATATAATGGAACTTGAGCAAAAGGAAGTATATAAACATTTGGGAAATGATGAAAGATAAACAGTAAAACATGAACAAATGTGAACAAAACTCAGTAAGGAATATTTTAGAAGACTAAAATTAATATTTAAAACAGCCCCGACATCTAGGAACAAAGTCCAAGCTATAAATCAATTTGCTCTTCCTGTTCTTACAGTTTTGGGGTGAATGACTGGCCCCACAAGGTACTGGATCAGTTGAACAGGAAAACAAGTAAAATGTTTCTCGCTCAAACGATATATAAAAATCAGTGCATTCCAAGATTATACAATCCTCCTTCTGAAGGAGTTATTGGCCTCCTCAAATTTGATTACATGTAAGATCTGAAATTCTAGGACTACATACATATCTGTTGACCTCATTGGATCCAAACATAATGCAAATTTTGAAACATGAAGAGAACAAGTCCAAGACTACTTCCTTACTTAGTTTAGGAAAAGCGTATTGGTGTTAAGCAAACCAAGTAGATAAAAATCGGGCAGGAACTGAATGTGCCAAAAAACAAAAGAAAAAATATAAAGAGAAGGATTATATGAGAAGGCAAGAAATGTGGAAAAGGCATAAATATAGTTGCAAGTACAGAAAACTCCTGGAACAATCTCATGTTGACCAGGATCTGATGCAGGAATGGTTAAGGAGAGGAGAATTTAAACCAAAAGATGAAAGGTTAACATTGGTGGCCCAGAACAGTGGACTACATAGAGCTTGGTTTACAAAGTCAATTGAGCATACAGGAGAAACAGACAAACGCAGGTTCTTTAAAACAGAACTTCAAACAGTCGCTCATCTTGTTGTTGGGTGTGACACACTAATGGCAGACAATTATGCCTTTCAGTATACAGGCTATGTGGCCAGGTTGTTGCAGTGGGGATTGTGCAAACACACACATTGAAGTAGCAGAGAAGCAATGGAAACATGAGCCACAAAGCATTAAAGAGAATGATGAAGTCTACATCACACGGGATCACCCAGTACAAACAGTTCAAATAATAGATGCCAGAAAACCAGCTATAATAGTACATGAAAAGAGGAGAAAAGTAGCATTGATCATTGAAATTGCTTTACCCAGTTGATTACAGTGTCTTACATACAAAGAGATACAAAGTCATAAACTAATAGAATTTGAACCTAGAAATGAGGGCAATGTGGAAAAAGGATACCCAGACAATTCCAATAGTGGCAGGTCTCATAAAAGAAGAATTTACAGTTATTTTAGATATGCTACAGATGCATGCAATTCCAAATGAACTGCAAAAGGAATCAATTTTGGGCACATCGCAGGTGCTGTGAAGAGCACTTCTGGCTAACATCAAAGACTGAAACAATATTAAATTCACAAATTTTAATCAAACTTTTGACTTAGAAACCCAAAAGACTTGGAAAAATTAAACAGGCTGTTGGGGTTTCTGAAACTAGATGTTTTGGCACCCTTCTGATTTCTTTGCAATGATTAATGAGGGGGACAGAAAACTTGACTCTAATAACTGTGAGGATCTAGACCTCCTTTTCACACTGCAGTACTTTATCCTTAAACTACTGCCAAAAACAAAGATTCTGTCAAAAAAGGCACTGATAAAAGCCGTCTTGAAATGTTCTGCAAAACCAACGAGACACATTCAGGCCTGACAATGCAATGTGTTAACTGAGCCTGCTGATTTAGCTGCCCCATCCACTGCATTTTGTAACAGTAGCTAACTGGGTCTTACCCACCAGGTCTGGTCTGAAATATAACCATATTTGCCAAGTAGTTCAACTCTATGGTGAAAAATGTACTTTACGCACATGTATACTTTTTCAATCTATCCATCGCTGCCATGGAATCCTTGTTATTTATTTAGGCTTGTTTGCCAGGGTAGTACATTGATCAATACTGATCATTTCACAAGCAAAAATAAATACAGAAATATAAGCAATAACAGAGTAGCTCAAACTTTAGCAGGATGGTTAGCTTCAGCACCCTTGGGACTTCACATTTAGTGGCCACCAATACAACAATAGGCCCCTTACTCCAATGAAGCCCAACATTGGGGGTCTGAATTACTTTGCCAATTGGCATGGGATCTGTTCCATGATGTTCATTTCCCCCCTTCAAGCCTTGAAGCCTGCCATGGCAATGAGCTTGTCCAGGTGTGGGGGGGGGGGTGCTAATACCCAGGGCTGCTGGAGAGGTGGATCTGTAGGTTTCTTGGAGGATCTCTTCCTTGGGGGATGTGGGGTCAATAGGCCATGACACCCCTTCTGTCATATCATTTAAAAAATCTCACCAAATTTGGTGTCCTTCCCCTTCTTAAGATCTGTGTCTGGGGAGGGGGCACAGAAGAGGTCTCTTATGTGCTTCCTCTTTGAAAGCTTTTTCCTAAGCATGTTTAGGGAGGGGTGTGAACTCATCCAAGTTCTCCTGTGTAGAAGGCAATCCAGACCTGCTGTATCTCCTGTACCTCTGAGGTCCTCTGTCCTGAGGGGGTAAGATGGATAAAAAGCCTAAAGGATTTTCATCTATGGTGCTTAAGTATGGAACTGGTGAAGCATGTGCCTCTCTATTTTGGAAGATCTGGGCTGAACTCCTCCGCACCAAACCTTCTGCCAAAGTACCCAGGGTCAAAACCATTGATGCCATCATCATCAATGTCAATGCCACAGGGGGAACCATCAACATCAACCACTACTACTAATGACTGAAGTAAAAACCATGGCACTGAAAAACTGAACACAGGCAATACAGATGCCAACAATGGCTTCAAAATGTCTGGACCAAAGTCAGCACCAGATCCTCTTCACTAATCCTTTAGGGACTAGTGGGGGTCAGCACCAACATAGTGGGGGCCAATGCTTCCACCAGTGCCAGGTGCATCGACTTCAAGGAAGCAAAATTTGTGGATGCCAAAATGAACAGCATGGGATCTCAGAGACTCATTCCAATACTCCTGTTGTCAAAATTGGGCCTAGGGTAGAAACAGTAATGAAAAAGGGCTTGGGTATTTTCGTACATTGCTCAAGATGCACAGGGGGCCAACACCACCAGACTGAAGTAAAGCCTTCAGAAAAACATATCAGCATCGTTTACCAGTCCATCTGCATGGGGCTCTGGGATGACCTAGAAAAGTGGAAGGATGCAGCTGAAGTGGGATGTGAAGAAAGATATTTTGATTGCTCCTATGCAGGAGAAACTTCCCATTCTTCTCCACAGAGCACAGCCTGCTGGCTCCAAGGACTCTAGCCTTGTAAGGGGCGGTTAGGAAAGATGGTCCTGGATTTGGCAAAGAAAAAGCTACTAGCACAAGAATCTTTGCTGGGGGAAAATAAACATATCTACCTCCTCCAGTCTTCTTTTCTCTTTTCATTTCTCTGTGCAATCTGTCCTGGCTTTGTCACTTTTCTTCTTCTCTCCTTCACTTTTAATACCCCCCCCCCCAAGATCTTTTAGAATCAGATTATTCCTCCTGTCAATGAGTCCTAGAATTGACGTTCTTACAGATTAGGCAATATGAATCAGGAAGCCCAATCCCAAAACACTTGCAAAGCTCGTACGGGTCTTTGGGTGTGATCTTGTGACCATACCATTTGCATTTTTTAAAACTACAGAGGTACAGAGGACTTGTATACTTGACAGCATAAACTACAAGCAAAACACAATAACTGCACTAGTCACCATCCAATGAAAGCCAAAACCATATCTATAACTCAATAATTAAAATAGAAAAAGGTGGAAAGGAAACATTTTTTTTTTAATGACAAGGGATGGGAAGGCTACAATAACGGAATAGGATAAAAAGACACAAAAGAAAGTTTAAGCAAAATTGTTTATAAAACTACAGTAATTATCTCCCAACTGTTATTCGGAACCAATGAATAAAAGTAAGACAAAAAGTTACTTATCTGACCAAAATCAAACAAAAATATCCTTAAAACACAAGCTAATCCCAAGAGTCACTGAAGCTCTTGAAAGCAACAATGATATCTGGAGAGTGCTAAAACCACTGCATTATATGAGAGAGGAGGAGCTCAAGCTAGCAAGAGTTCTTGTTGCTAGAAGGAGATGTGGTGCCTCTGGCCACCAGTCCATTAAGTCCAGTGTCTGGGCAGTACCAACTTAAATCCCTTAGAAAAATTATAACTTAATAATTCAGCTAAAATATGGGGCCATTATGACTACTTTCTGTAGCATGATGCAAAGAATGTTATCAGGACCAGGAACAGTTGACGATTTTACTGTAGTCAATGTGTCAATGATTAGCTCTATGGAAATTACAGAGCAATTTCTACTATGCAATGTAATACTGTAACCACCATCATCTCCGATTACAATAAAAGATGATTCAAAATATTGGCAATTTCCTTCTTACTCCTAGTGATGACAACTGGGGCTCAGTTAAGGACAAATTCTGTCTGCTTTTAACATGCTTAAATAAATACTTTTTATACAGCTTGATTTACTACTGTATACTGCTTACTGAAACTATCAAAAGAAAGTTAGGCAACACTTACTGGTTATGTTAGGGTTAATCGTTCTAAATTCACCAATGTTATCTTTTTACAAATGTACAATTTCTTAACATCATTGTTCCAGCAAAGAGGCTCATCTCTAAATGCATGGAAGCCAATGAATTAAGCACAAATTTGTCTATAAATCACTGACACTGCTATAAAAGAAGACTCATGGATAACCCCCAGAAACCAAATAAATTAGACTGCACCACATTAAGATGTTGGCTTACATGAATATATTCACTCCCCTAAAAAAAAACTTTGCATACGAGTCCTTAGTTATATATCTACTTGAACTAGAGATTTTAGTTACAGCAATTCATTAACATTGTAAAGAGATCTGGATTTCAAATTATTACCTCCACATCTTACCTTTATTGTCATACACCAAATTTAATCTTCATAATAGGAATCGTGACACTAATGTGTTGGTGGAACCTGTGACTTGATTCGAACACTGATTCGTCGGTTTAAGACTGACATACAGTGTGTGGAATTCCCCTTGCTTGAGACGGACACTGTGCAGGAACTTTAATCTGCTCATCCCAGATGCTATAATCCCTATGCATCAGTATCTTAAAGACTAAAGTGCAAAATACCCCCAATAATATTACATTAGTGCTCATGGGCTTCAACTACAGGAAGTTTAAGTGCAATAGTCTTGCCACATAATTATGCCTTTCATTATACAGCCCATCTGCCATTAGCATGTCACAACCAGCATTAAGGTGTGCAACTGTTTCCAATTCTGTATTCTAAAACCTGCATTTGTCTTTTTCTCCCACATGTTCAATGGACTTTGTATACCAACGTGTATGTAGCCCACTATCTTCGGCTGCCAATATTAACCTTTCATCTCTTGGTTGGAATTTGCCTCTCTTTAACCATTCCTGTATTCCATCTTGATCAACATGAGGTTTTTTCAGAAGTTTTCTACACTTGCAACTATACTTATGCATTTTCCACATTTCTTGCCTTCTCATCTGGTCTTTTACCTTATATTCTTTTTGTTTTTTGGCACATTCAGTGGCTGCCCGATTTTTATCTACTTCTGGTTTGATTTCCATTCCTGCTTGACGCTGATATGCTTCTGCTCGACAAAGCAGGGAAGTCCATCTTAGATTTACTCACCTCATGTTTCAGAGCTTTCACTATGTTTGGGTCTTATGAGGTCAGCAGATATGCGTACAGGTCCACAATTGCAGATCTATACATGTAAATCAATTTCAAGAAGGTCAATACCTCCTTCAGAACAGGGAAAATATAATCTTGGTATGTACTGATTTTTATAAATAACTTGGTGAGCATGAAGTATCCTTCTTGTTTTCCTGTCTAATCACTCCAAAACTAAGTTAGGACAGGAAGAGCAAATTGATTTATAGCTTGAATTTTGTTCCTAGATGTCAACGCTGTTTTCAGGATTAATTTAAATTTTCTGAAGTATTCCTTACAAAATTTTGTTTACATTTGTTCGCGTTTTATTGTTGATCTTTCATCAGTTCCCAAATATTTATATACTCCCGCTTTGTCAACTTCTTTTATATCACATTCTTATCCCAAACTGATGTTTTCTTGGTGTTGCAGTTTTCCTGCTTTAAAGGTTGCTTTTGCACATTTATCAAGATCAAATTACATTCTTATATCATCTGATAAAGTTTTAACAACTTGCAGTTCTGCTTTCAGTTCATCTGTTGAGCTACACAGTTTTAAATAAATCGACAAAGAGAAGATGAGAAGTCTTTACACTTCGTTGTTTTCTAGGAGCCAAATTATAGCCATGGCCTTAGATGTTAAGTAGACAGCTTAATGGGTTGAGTGCAAGACAGCACAACAGTGGCGACAGAGTCGCCCTGGAATATCCCCAGTTGAATTTTTATCCCTGGAATTATAATTAGTCCTTTATCATGGCATAATTGCAAAGTGGTCTGTCACTGTTTCATGGTCACTGTAATATAGTCTATCAGTGTAGGGTGTATCTTATACATTTTTAAGCACACTTATCCATGAATGTGGGATACTATCAAATGCTTTTTTTGTAGTCAATCCATGCCATACTTAACTTCTTCACCTTTTTACAGTTCTCCACTATGACTAACAAATGATCCCAGGTTCTATACAACTTTCTTTTCTTGCCCTTTTGTTCTACCGGCATAATTGAGTTTTCTTCTAAATGACTATAAACTCTGTTGGCATCAATTCCAGTGTATAGTTTATATGTTTCTGAAGGCAAGTTATTGGTCTATGATTTTTAGGGTAGCTTGCAGATTCACTCTTAAGTAGGAGCATTGTTTTTCTTGTTGTTAGCCAGGCTTGTGTCTGTTCGGGGTGCGCATATAAATCGCTCTTACTCGTGGCTAAATCTTCATGCAAAGATGTTATTAACCAGAAGTTAGGTACTGCATCTGGGTCTGGGGTTTTTCCAATTAAAGGCTTTTCTTAACTTTGTTTCAGTCTCCCTGCCTGTCACTTCATCCCATTTCATATCTATCATTTCTTTCCTACCTGAATAGCTTGCATGATGGACAGTGACTAGAGGGAGTAAGCAGGGAGTGTTGCATTATAGGATGGAGTAAGAGTGGTTAGCCTTGGAAGTTTACTTACAGAGCAGTCCTGATGTTGTAGGTGGGCAATGGTATAGATCATTTAATGCAGATGGACATCTTCACCACCCACTCATAAATGTAACATTTTAATAATTTAGCTAGCCAAAAGGTGCAACAGTTTCATCAGTTTCACCTCTGATGGAAGAGTTTTAAAGTACGCATTATGCTACAAGATAACATACAAAGGCGGAGATGCTATCTTACTGGCAAACATTATTTATTCTGAAGTTTACAATACTTTTTTCATGAATTAAACTATTTGGAGAAAGAATAGAAACATTTAATATGAAATTAGATTAAGTAAAAAAAAAAAAAAAAAAAAAAAAAAAAAAAAACATGGAAAAACAGTGCACCACAAGTTGGTTTATCCTGAATAAGACTTAACAAGAGACTTTGATAAGGGACCCCCACATTCTCATTGTGGACTTGTATTTAGATCCTTGCTGAAACAGCACTCTGGGATATCAAAGTCAAGGCATTCTGGATCCATAGCTGGGTTGAATAGTCTTCTAAGCAACTGACGAGGCCCAGTTTTTAACAGTTTAATGTAACCCTCAAGGAGTCAAAAGTACAGTTTTGTACCTACCATAAATGTAGATGTTCGAAGATCCACATTGCTGCAGTCCTTACACTTGGGTAGTCCGCTGTCCTCGGTCGGCCCGAATATCAAAGTATAAGGCTGATGTCGGTCAAGGCGTATTTGACTGACATCAGGACGTCAGGGTACAAATGCGCATGACCGACGTCATATCCTCAGTCTTTTCTTGCCCCAGATGTCAGAAGACCCTAAAAATAAAGGTCAAAACCAAAAGACAGCAAACAACCAACCAACCACCCTTGCACTAACTATATGTACAAAATATACAATATACACAATATGTACAACCCAACCCACACAACCACCTCTAACTGCAGAGGGAAGGAGGGAGGTAAATTGGACTGCAGCAATGTGGATCTTGAACATCTACATTTATGGTAGGTACAAAACTGTACTATGTTCTTCATCTCACATTGCTGCAGTCCTTACACTTGGGTAGAATCCCAAAGCAGAGGTAAGGGAGGATGGCTAACTACAAGGAAGCAGGAGCTGCCAAAATGCCCTGCAAAACAGCAGTGGCAAAACCAGCCCTGGATTTAGAGTAAAGTGGCAGGTGATAATGCCTAGAGAAAGTATGCACTGAACTCCAAGTAGCTGCCTCCAAAATATCCTTGGTTGCCACTCCCCTCAAAAAAGCTGTTGAAGTGGCAGTAGCCCTAGTAGAATGAGGCCTAATCCCAGCTGGAACCTCCTTGCCATGATGGGAATAACAGAAAGCAATGCAAAACCCAATCCACTTAGAAATAGTTTGTTTTGACACAGGCTTGCCCTGAGAACTCAAAGCAAAAGAAACAAACAACTGCTGAGACTGCCTGAACCCTTTAGTTCTGTCCAAATAATAACGCAACTGCCTGTGTACATCTAAAGTGTGCAAAATCTTTTCCCCTTTATTTTGGGGATTTGCATAAAAAGTAGGCAAATGAATAGTTTGGTTTAAAGCCACACTAGAAACCACCTTAGGCATAAAGGAAGGATTAGTACGTAATGATACCCTATCCTTATGGAAAATCAAAAGGCTCAACCGCCATAAGGGCCTGCAATTCAGAAACCCTTCTTGCAGAGGTAATTGCCAACAAAAAAGCAGTCTTCCATGATAAATATTTCAACTCAGAAGTAGCTGCAGGCTCAAAAGGTTGTAGAGTGAGTTTCTCCAACACAAAATTGAGATCCCAAGCAGGAGTAGGAGCTCTTCGTGGGGGTCTTATATTCTTTGCCCCTCTAAGAAACTGCTTGAACAAAGGATGAGAAAACAATGGTGGGACACAATCATAGTGAGCCGAAATTGCTGCAGCATGAACCTTAATAGAAGAGAAAGACAAACCTTTGTCCAGTAACTCAGTAAGATATTGAAGAGCCACACTCAAATTAGGCTCAGAAACATCAAAATCTTTTGCTGCACTCCAAAATAAAAATCTCTTCCATTTATCTGCGTACACTTTCCTTGTACTAGGCCTTCTAGCTTCCAAAATCACATTCAAAACTTGTTGTGGAAGTTGAGACCCTCTATGGTTCAAAACAGAATATGCCAGGCTGTTAGGTGAAGAGAGTGAAGTTTGACATTCAGCAAATGGCTGTCCTCCTGTGACAACAGGTGTGGAATCGAAGGCAAAGGCCATGGAGGCTTCCGTACCAGTAATGGGTACCAGTGCTGTCGAGGCCAATCTGGAGCTATTAAAATCATCCTTGGCTTGTCCTGTCTGACCTTTAGAAGTACCTTTGGGAGGAGAGGCAGAGGAGGAAAGGCATACACATGAAGATTGCTCCAATTGAAAGAAAGAGCATCCACTTTCCAAGCTGTGGGATGAAACCTTTTTGTGCAAAACTTTGGCAGCTGATGGTTTAGTGGAGAAGCGAACAGATCTATGTCTGGAGTTCCCCATGACACTGTCAATTTCTGAAATACATGAGGATCCAATTTCCACTCGTGGGGATCCATAATTCGTCTGCTCAACACATCTGCGAAGGAGTTCTGTGCTCCTGGCAGAAACATTGCCTGAAGATTGAGCTGTAAACTGAGAGCAGTCTCCCACAAAATCATTGCTTGCCTGCATAGAGGATAAGAATGCGTTCCCCCTTGCTTGTTGATGTACCACATGACAGTTGTGTTGTCTGTTAGAATCAACACCTGCCCTGGAAGAAGAAATTCCTTGAAAGCCATTAATGCAAACTGGACTGCTAACATCTCCTTCATGTTGATATGCAGATGTTGTAGTCTGGCAGGCCACTTGTCTTGTATCCACTTTCCATTCAGATGAGCTCCCCAAGCTTTGTCTGAGGCATCTGTCGTTAAAATCTGACTCGCCTCTGGCCGGGTCACAGAGAGTCCCTTGTTTAGGTGACATTCCTGAGCCCACCACAAAAATTCCTTTTGAATGCAAGGTATTATTTGAATGACAGTGTCCAGATCCTGGCAGTGCTGTGTCCATACATTTTTGAGATACCATTGTAGCTTCCTCATATGCAGTTTGGCATTGGGAAGCACCAGAATACAAGATGCCATGAACCCTAAGGCTTGAAGGACTGTCCTTGCAGTCAGCCCGGACTGATGAGATAGTTGATGGAAGTAAAGGGAAAGACTCTTTTGTTTGTCCGGGGTTAAAAAGGCCATCTGGGATGCTGTATTCAGTCTCACACCCAGAAAGCACATGTCCTGAGAGGGTACTAGACTGGACTTTATTTCGTTCACAGAATACCCTAGGCATCTTAGCACTGCTATCACATATTCCAAATGATGAAGAAGCTCTTCCCTTTCTTGAGCCAGAATCAGGCAGTTGTCCAAATAAGGATAGATCTGTATTCCTTTTAGCCTGAAGAAAGCTATCACTGGAGCCAGAACTTTCGTGAACACTCTGGGCGCAGTAGATAAGCCAAAGGGCAATGCAGAGAACTGATAGTGAGAAGTCCCAGCTCGGAAACGCAGATACTTCCTGCAACTTAGTCTGATAGGAACATGAAGGTAAGCCTCCTTGAGATCCAAAGTTACCATCCAATGATCTTTGCCCAGCAGAGGTAAAAGCTGCTGCAACGTCAACATTTTGAACTTGGGAATGTCCAGATAAGTGTAGAGGATAGATAAATCCAAAATTGGTCTCCACGTGTTCCCCTTCTTTGGTACTAGGAACAGGCGAGAATAAAATCCTAGGCCCACTTCTGGCATAGGGACCGGCTGTATGGCCCCTATTTGGAGCAACAGAGAAACTTGCTTGTGCGCCTCTAGTCTTTGTTGAGGAGGAATGTCTGGCATGCCTTTGAAAGGAGGCAAGGTATGGAAATAAAACCTGTAGCCGTGGTGTATGATATCCAATACCCATCTGTCTTGGGTAATTAAATTCCAGTTTTCTTTGAAAAGTGCCAACCTTCCTCCCAAAGGTGCCACCAGACGAGAAGGCTCTGGCAGCTGAAAAGGTAGGTCATTGGGTCTGTTTACGAAAGGACTGACCCCTGCCCTCACCCGAAGACTGTGCAGGAGAACTCCCTGTTCTAGGCCTGAAAGAGCCCTGAGCTCTGCCCCTACCACGTCTAGATCTACCCCTAGACTGGGAATCATAAGAAGGATACGTCCACCCCTTAGTAGGCCAATTTCTACTAAACTTTGGAGGCTGGACCTGCAAAAAATCTTTAACAGTCTGCATAGACTTAGCCTTGTCTTCCATTTTCTTTAAAACTGCCTCAACAGGAGAACCAAACAACACGTCAGATTGCAAAGGAGCATCTAAAATCCTTGTTTTAACATGGTCAGACAAATTCTGATCCCTCAGCCAGGCGTGCCTGCGAAGAACTGACCCAGTGGCAGCCACCCTAGACGAGGCCTGTACAGCATCAAAACCACATTGCAAAGAATGCTTACCCACCTGTTCAGAAACATGTACTAAATCTTGCAACTCTTTACAATCAATACCTTCTGCCAGAGCATCAACCTTAGACTTCAATTGTGAAAGGAGATAGTTTTGGTATTTCAGCATGTGAAACTGGCAATTCAAAGCCCTCATAGCAAGAGTGGAAGAAGTATAAACTTTCTTTCCCCATCTATCCAAGGCCCTGGCCTCTTTGTCTGCAGGAACCGGATTCTTTACAACAGAAGCCTTAACACCTTTAGGCCCCTGGCTAACAGTTTCTGGGTCTGCCCTAGGACTCTTAAAAGAAACTTATGAGCTTCAGGCACCCTGTAATACCTATCCGGTTTAACAGGAGCAGGAGGCAAAGAATCAGGATTAAGAGAAGCCTCTGCAAAAACATCCTCCACTACATCCAAAACAGGAGGTATAGCCAAAGGCCTATGCTGGGGTAAAAACAAAAATTCCCTAAGCCTTTTCCTGGAATCAGAGAAGTCCTGACCTTCCCACTTAAAATGCTCCCTCATGGAGTGAAGAGTTTCTGAAAAAGAAAAATCCTCAGGAGGAGAAGCAGAAGGAGTAGAATCATCCACATCAGAATCAGAATAAGGAGAGTACTCCTGCAAGTCTTCAGCCGAAGACTCTGAAACATCTGAAGCCTGCTCAAAACTCCCTAACTCAGGCTCCACCCTAGGCCTCTTATCAGGAGGGGGCATAGAACCCCTAATCAAAGTAATCAAATCTTCTGCCATTTTAAGCATATGCTTCTTGGGCACAGTTCCTGAAGAGCTAGGGGTAACACCAACAGAAGCTAAACCTGGCCTACCCCTGGGAGAAGCCTTTGAAACAGAAGGAGAGGGCCTAGCCACCCTAGGAAGGGAGGGGAGTATAGTAACCTGAGAAGCCCCCTCAGCCTGACCTGCCTCCTGAGAGGCCACATCTTGCAATAATAAGGTCTCACCCTGGGAACCCAAAGAAACCTCCGGTGGAGCCACCGGCTCCACCGACACCTCTAAAGAACCGGCGTCCGGTACAGACGGTTCTTCTAGCCTAGGTTTAACAGCCTTGTCCTTGCGCTTCTTCTCGAGAAGCGGGCGGAGCACCCGACGGCATTTTATAATTGCACCGCTTCCCAAAGACTAACCTGGCACAATCCAACCTTCTCTTTATAGTGCGTTTATTAAATCTAGCACAAGAGCGACAGCCAACAATGTCGTGCTCAGGCCCTAAGCAAAGGAATACACAAAGTATGATAATCTCTATGCGTATCTGCTTCCCACAAGAAATGCAATTATTGACTTTTTCTGACATCCGTAAATCACTGAGGCAAGAAAAACTAAAATATTCTAACGGGTACTTAGCCAACTTTGAACTCGGTCTGAAACTTCGAAATCGAAAAATCTCAGAACGCCAACCGGCACTTGCAATGCTGCTTCTGCATCGGACCATGCGGCAAAAAGACTGAGGATATGGACGTCGGTCATGCGCATTTGTACCCTGGCGCCCTGATGTCAGTCAAATGCGCCTTGACCGACGTCAGCCTTATACTTTGATATTCGGGCCGACCGAGGACAGCGGACTACCCAAGTGTAAGGACTGCAGCAATGTGAGATGAAGAACATCAACAAATCAGACATAACAATATATGTTAACTCGTGAGGGGACAGAGTATGAATGCGACAATCATTCTGAAAAGGATGAATGTGCATATCCCATTTCCTGATAAAAAAAAAAAAAAAAAAAAAAAAAAAAAAAAAAAAAAAAAAAAAAAAAAAAAAAAAAAAAAAAAAAAAAAAAAAAAAAAAAAAAAAAAAAAAAAAAAAAAAAAAAAAAAAAAAAAAAAAAAAAAAAAAAAAAAAAAAAAAAAAAAAAAAAAAAAAAAAAAAAAAAAAAAAAAAAAAAAAAAAAAAAAAAAAAAAAAAAAAAAAAAAAAAAAAAAAAAAAAAAAAAAAAAAAAAAAAAAAAACAAAAAAAAAAAAAAAAAAAAATAATTTAAGAAAAAAAAAAAAAAAAAAAAAAAAAAAAAAAAAAAAAAAAAAAAAAAAAGAAAAAAAAAAAAAAAGAAAAAAAAAAAAAAAAAAAAAAAAAAAAAAAAAAAAAATAAGAATAAAAAAAAAAAAAAAAAAAAAAAAAAAAAAAAAAAAAAAAAAAAAAAAAAAAAAAAAAAAAAAAATGAGAAATCCTCAGGAGGAGAAGCTGTAGGAGTGGAATCATCCACATCAGAATCAGAATAAGTAGGATACTCCTGCAAGTCTTCCAGAAGACTCTGAAGCCTCTGAACACTGTTCAAAACTATCAAACTCGGTTACACCCTAGGCCTCTTATCAGGCGGGGCATAGAACCTCTAATCATAGTAATCAAATCTTCTGCCATTTTAAGCATATGTTTCTTAGGTACAGAACCCGAAATGCTAGGAGAAGCCCCACTGAAGCTGAACTAGGCCTACCTCTCAAAGAAGTTTTGGCAACAGAAGGAGAGGCTCTAACTACCTTGGGAAGAGAGGGAAGAACAGTTACCTGAGAAGCCCCGTCAGCCTGGCCTACCTCCTGAGAAGGCACATCCTGTAACAGTAAAGTTTCTGCCTGAGACTCCATGGAAACTCCTGGCAAAACCTCTGGCTCCACTGAGCCTTCTAAAGAACCGACGTCCGGGACTGCCGGTTCATCAACCCTAGGCTTCACTGTTTTGTCCTTGCGCTTCTTGGGCGAAGCGGGCGTCGGAGCATCCGACGGCATTTTATAATTACAGCGCTTCCCAAATACTAACCTGGCACAGTCTAACCTCCTCTTAATAGTGCGTTTGTTAAACCTAGCACAAGAGCGGCAACCAACAACGTCGTGCTCAGGCCCTAAACAAGGTATACACAAGGTATGGTAATCCCTATGAGGTATCTGTTTCCCACAAGAAATACAGTTATTCACTTTTCTGACATCCGGTAAAAACTGAGGCAAAAAAAAAACAAAATGTTCCCCCACCGGGGACTTAGCCCACCCTGTTTCGTCTGAAACTCGGTTTCGAAATATTTCAGAACGCCAACCTGCACTCGCAAAACTGCTTCTGCATCGGACCATGCGGCAAAAAAGACTGAGGATATGACGTCGGTCATGCGCATTAGTACCCTGGCGGACTGGCGTCAGGCTAATGTGCCCTGACCGACGTCAGCCTTATACTCTGGTATTCGGGCCGACTGGACGCGGACTATACCCAATAGTAAGGACTGCAGCAATGGAAAACGAAGAACATCAGGAGGTATAGCCAAAGGCCTATGCTGGGGTAAAAACAAAAATTCCCTAAGCCTTTTCCTGGAATCAGAGAAGTCCTGACCTTCCCACTTAAAATGCTCCCTCATGGAGTGAAGAGTTTCTGAAAAAGAAAAATCCTCAGGAGGAGAAGCAGAAGGAGTAGAATCATCCACATCAGAATCAGAATAAGGAGAGTACTCCTGCAAGTCTTCAGCCGAAGACTCTGAAACATCTGAAGCCTGCTCAAAACTCCCTAACTCAGGCTCCACCCTAGGCCTCTTATCAGGAGGGGGCATAGAACCCCTAATCAAAGTAATCAAATCTTCTGCCATTTTAAGCATATGCTTCTTGGGCACAGTTCCTGAAGAGCTAGGGGTAACACCAACAGAAGCTAAACCTGGCCTACCCCTGGGAGAAGCCTTTGAAACAGAAGGAGAGGGCCTAGCCACCCTAGGAAGGGAGGGGAGTATAGTAACCTGAGAAGCCCCCTCAGCCTGACCTGCCTCCTGAGAGGCCACATCTTGCAATAATAAGGTCTCACCCTGGGAACCCAAAGAAACCTCCGGTGGAGCCACCGGCTCCACCGACACCTCTAAAGAACCGGCGTCCGGTACAGACGGTTCTTCTAGCCTAGGTTTAACAGCCTTGTCCTTGCGCTTCTTCGAAGAAGCGGGCGTCGGAGCATCCGACGGCATTTTATAATTGCACCGCTTCCCAAAGACTAACCTGGCACAATCCAACCTTCTCTTTATAGTGCGTTTATTAAATCTAGCACAAGAGCGACAGCCAACAATGTCGTGCTCAGGCCCTAAGCAAGGAATACACAAAGTATGATAATCTCTATGCGGTATCTGCTTCCCACAAGAAATGCAATTATTGACTTTTTCTGACATCCGGTAAATCACTGAGGCAAGAAAAAACTAAAATATTCCCCAACGGGGTACTTAGCCAACTTTGAACTCGGTCTGAAACTTCGAAATCGAAAAATCTCAGAACGCCAACCGGCACTTGCAATGCTGCTTCTGCATCGGACCATGCGGCAAAAAAGACTGAGGATATGACGTCGGTCATGCGCATTTGTACCCTGACGTCCTGATGTCAGTCAAATGCGCCTTGACCGACGTCAGCCTTATACTTTGATATTCGGGCCGACCGAGGACAGCGGACTACCCAAGTGTAAGGACTGCAGCAATGTGAGATGAAGAACATCAACAAATCAGACATAACAATATATGTTAACTGGTGAGGGGACAGAGTATGAATGCGACAATCATTCTGAAAAGGATGAATGTGCATATCCCATTTCCTGATAGTAACTAAGGTAGTGGTTATGCACTTGCATGAACCATGGGTATTCTCTAGCTCAAAGGGTAGTACCACTAACTACAAGTATTGCTTTCTCACCCTGACCCTGCGGAACCCCTTGTGAGGTCAAAAGATAGGAATGTGTCAGTATGCATTCAAAACCAGCAAAAGAATTGCCTAAAACACTACAGTCTTTAATGTCATATCTGTAAAATACTTTTTTTCAGAAAGGAAAAATCCAGAATGGCTCTTCAAATACTGTTTTCTTCTTTGGGACTACAAAAATCTGGGGTATTGTTCCTGTTGCACTCCCCCCCCCCCAATACACAAACATGACCCCATTGGTCTAACATTCTGTGGGAATGTTTTTTTTTTTTTTTTTTATAGAAACTGTATCCTGTGATCTGATTCTACAATTTTCTGCCAAGCAATGGTATTACGAAATCTTTTCAAATTTGTATCAGGACTGTATATTCTTGCCACCAACAAAAAACGGCTGTTGAAATGGGTGAATGGAAAAAAGAGCTTGAGAAAAGGGGAATTCCTGACCTTGTTCTGGAAGTGTGGGGCTAACCAAATAGTCATTTAGAAGAAACATCTTTGTCAAAGGTCAAATTAACTTCAGACTTGGAACATTTTTTTAACTTTATTCTGTGTGTCCAGTCTTTAGATCTTGGAATTCCTATAGAAGGAACCAAGAAAATTAAGTCCAAATCTGCCTTCTAATCATAAGTAGTGGATGTTAAAAATAATGTTTTCCAATTAGATTAATGTTCTTTACAAGTTGTAAATCCGCACAGTATCAGACTCCTCAGGTTTAGACACAAGTATTACTGGCATAAACCAAATGTTGACAGGGTCTCACTGCTACTACTGATGTGTACTTTTTCCTCCGCTATACTGTGGTGATGTATTTCTACATCTGGGCTAAAGTATTATTTTGCTTCTTGATACAACTAAAATGTTTTTCCTTTAAAATAGTGTGTGGTTCAATATGACTATCATTGCTATCAAAATCTGAAATGAATAAATATACAAGTATCCAAATAAGCAGAGTGCATGTTGCACCAAATTCAGCAGACAATAACCATGATTACAACAAATTACATAACAACTTATGTAAGATGAAAATACTGCCATAAGTTCATAGGTGTTTACTAGGCCAGCGACCACAAGGGCCTTTTTAAGCCTAGCCATCAATCCCAAATCTCTGACAAGTTCTGATACCCTTGACAAGTGTAAGCATGGGCCTGGGAGATGAACCATTTACAGGTTACCTGTGCATTAGAGACACAGGTGCCAAACCAGGGATGAATTTCCGGTTTCCCATCCAACTGTCCAGGTTGCACTTGAATTGGGTTAGGGAGGAACTTTGCCTCACTTAGATAGGGAGCCTGTTCTATAGACTGGGTAGTCACGGAGATACATACCTATCTTTCCAGCAGGTCCTATTTATATCACAGGCAAGGTACAAGTCTTTCGAATGGGTAATTCCGGTGCCGTTTGTTTTGTGGATATGCAGGAGGTCCATCAGACTGGGGTTAGACAATGCCCTGCAGGCATAGATCTCCTCTCAAACGCCTGTAGGAGACAGAATAAAGGGAAAAGGCCTTGAGACAGTCTGCAGAGGACATTTTACTTACGCCCTGCATTCTTCGAGTGGAACCCTCCATGGATGTTCCAATATTTGGATATGCCCGGTTAGGTACATACCCAAGGGGCATTGTACTCAATGACAGGTCTGATAAGTGTTGGATATAGTGGAACAATGACTTCCTTGGCCTTAGATGCCATAGCTTTGTTTATAAAAGTTGCGCAACATAGAATGACTTCCTCACCACTGCAGACACATAGGTTCATAGGTTCATACTAGGCTATCTGCCCTAGGGCATTTATAAGCCTAGCCAGAGTGTGTTTGGCTTTCGCCACCCATTTTAAATTAATTTTGCTATGCCCTTTTTCGAGGTTAGTATACTGTGCCTCTGTCTAACAGTGACACAGAAGTGATACCCGGGGTAAACCTACGATCTCCCATCCACTCATCAAGATTCCTCTTGAAGAGAGTCAATGAGGGACTCTGCCTAACCTGGACTGGGATTTTATTCCAGAGTGAAGGGAGCCTCTGGGTTATGAATCTGTCCCTCCAGCATGTCCTATTTATTTCAGTGCTGAGGTTCAAGTCTCTCGAGTGCGTAGCTCGATAGGATTTGGATTTTCTGAGGTGCAGCATGTCCATTAGTAGAGCTCGAGTTTCCTTAACCGGGCAGCATATGGCATCTGTTTGAGCCCTTTGATCCTCTTGGTGAGGTACTTTTGGGGTCTTTCCAGTTGCTGCAGGTGTCTGGTAGGGGGGCATTGTACTCAATTATGGGCCTGATGACGGATGAGTAAAGAGGCACGATGACCTCCCGTGATCTAGATGTGAATCCCTTCACATGATGGTCAATGGCTAGATTACCATCCATATGTGTCCCCAAGTCCCTGACTACTGGGTCAACTCTTAAGGGGTGCATTGTCAATGTGACAGTTAACAGGAATGGGTGACTTCCCAAAGGATACTATTATATACTTCTTGGCATTTAGTTTTAGTCCATGGCTCTGACACCAGTTGTTTGTCTGTGCCAGCCCCTCCTGGAGAAAATTTGTGTCAGTGTGAGATTCAATGATGGCTCCTAATTTGCAATCACCTGCATATTTAGTCAGCCAGAGACCAATGACAATCGCCTTGACTTCTGAGAAGTAAATGCCAAAAAGGAGCGGTCCAAGGACTGATCCCTGAGGGACTCCACTAATGACTGGCCTCTTTGTAGAGATGGACTCCCCAATTCTAACTTCCTGGGTCCTATCTGTGAGCCAGCTGGCTATCCACTGGGTGACATACGTGTTTGTACTCAACGTCTTGAGTTGGTCAACAATGCCCAAGTGGGGTATTGAGTCAAATGCCTTCGCCAGGTTAAGGTAGGCAGTGTGAACGATTTTGCCCTCATCCATTGCTTTGCTGATCTTCTCAAAGAAGTCCACCAGGCTGAGTAGGCATGATCTGCCCACGACGAAGCCAAACTGGGTTGGGTCAAGGTCAAGTGTCTGGAAGTTTACTATATCTCTACTGATCATCTCCATGACAATTCTTTCCACGGCTTTACATATAAGACTAGTGATACTTATGGGTCTGTAGTTTCGAGGGTCTGTAGATGGCTCACCTTTGTGCAGAGGGATGACTGTTGCCTTTCTCCATTCATGAGGCACAAAGTCTATTTGGAGGCTATAGTTAAAAAGTAATTCCAGAGGCCCTGAAAGGTCATCTTTCATGCTATTTAGACGGCATCCTGGCATACTGTCCAGGCCCATTGATGTAGTGTTCTTGGTCTTAGAGAGAGCAGTAAGGACCTGTTCCCTAGTGAAGGTCGAGGGGGAGAGAGGGGTAAAGTTGGAGCTGAATTTATCAGCCAGGAGATTTGCTATATCTTCTGGCTCGGTATAAGTGGCTCCATTTACAACAATGTGCTCTGCACACAATTGTGTATTGCCTTTCAAGGTGCAGACATACCTAAAAGAATGCTTTGCTGTCGTCCTTGGCCGCCAGCAGGACTCTCTTACTTATGACAATTCTTCCTGCAAGGGACAGAAAGTGGGAAACCTTAATAGCCCAGAAGAGTAGTTTGTTAACTTTTGATTTAGTCTGTTCAACACGGTACTAATAATTTAGTGGAAGATCTAGCCAAATTCCTAGGTATCTGTGGTTTTGTACTGTTTCTATGTGGTCTTTATTGTTGGGATTAATGGATCAGATGGTGAGCTCATATGGGGTCCCAAAGAGAGTTGCTTTGTTCTTAACAGTGAGGATGAGCTTGTGCTGTTTGCCACTTACTGAGTTGTGAGAGGTCTTTTATGATGTAGAGACATGGGCCATGTCAGAAAATAATCATGTCGTTTGCATTATGAATTATATGTAGGAGGTGAAGGTCAGCTGAGAACTGGCCAAAGTATGGGGAACAATAAGAAACCTTGAAGAATGTCTTTGTTAAGGTGAGCTGCTGAGAAGGAAGTGTTCCCTACTTACACTCTGAAGTACTGGCTTGATAGGAAATCTCTAAACCGTAAGTGAGCTTAAGGGTTTATGCTGGCTGCTGTGAATGAGATTAGCAAGAGTAGGTGGTCCATTATGCCAAATGCTTTATTTCGGTCAATAAAGATGGTCCAGTGAGATGCTGAGAAGGAAGTGTTCCCTACTTACACTCTGAAGTACTGGCTTGATAGGAAATCTCTAAACCGTAAGTGAGCTCAAGGGTTTATGCTGGCTGCTGTGAATGAGATTAGCAAGAGTAGGTGGTCCATTATGCCAAATGCTTTATTTCGGTCAATAAAGATGGTCCAGTGAGATGACTGTTATCCCTGATCAAAAGAATACCATCTGTTGGGTGCAGAGAACTTTGATAGTGCTCCCTGTCCAGAATCCATGATGGGGATGGCTCAGAAATCTACAGTGCTGGAGATGAAGGGTTAGCTGATCTAGATCAATTCTGTGAGTATTTTCAAGGCAGGAATATGGAACTGGGCCAGAAACTGACAGCTGTGAAAGAACTAAAAATTTGGGGGAGAGACTTCACTGTAGTGGTTTTCCATTGAGAGGGCCTGATATTCTTTGGGAGACATTAGCTGCAAAGATGTTTAAGAAGCAGGATGATGTAGTCTTTGAATGTGAAAATAAAAAAGGCCATTGGATTCAAGTAGGGAATTTGATGGAATATAATAATGTCTTTAAATAGAAGACAGGCTACCTGGGGAGCATCTTACTGAACAGCTTGTTCAGTCTGATAAGGGGTGGAATGGGATTGTGGTAGGGAGCGAGAAAATTTAAGTCTGAGGAAAGTAACCTATTTGGAGGGTGTTCTGATGTATCTTGGAAGGAATCTTTAGATAGGGGTACAATTAGGAAAGGTCATTAACAAGTTTCCAAATTTTCTTTTGATTGTAATGTACAGAGTTTTGGGCAGAAGAGGGTGTTAGCTTTCCGACACATTGTGGCCTTCTTAGCAAGCTTACACAGAAATAGGAACTGGCCCCAGGTTTGTGTTGAAGGGATCATCTTCCATGTTTTCTAGGCACTGCCTCCAAGTTCGTACAGAGCTTTAAGTTCTTTAGTCAGTCATTTCTTATGAAAAGGTTTTCAGAAGGCTGGTCACTGGGGAAACATTTATGTTGTAGTTACAAAACAAACTAGGCTACATTAGCAGCAGCCAAATTAGAGTCACCAGTTCCCAGAAGGCCATCCCATCATGTATGTGACAGATTACTGTGCATCCCTTTAATGTTTTGTTGTGTCTTGGGATGGAAAATCACAAGTGGAGAAGTTTTTTAAATGGCAAGTTTGACAACAAAGGTAACAGAGCAATGATCGCTAACAGTTGGTGGGAAAATCTTGTCTATAAATGTGGACTCACTGGTGATGATTAAGTCTAGTGGGGAGTGGCTTCCGGAGGAAAGGTCTGGTCTAATATGTTTTTTACCATTTGTGTAAGGTTGAGTTTATTTATTTATTTTACATTCGTTGACCGGGAGTGTCCAGCTGAGCTATTTCCCCTTTTCAGCAGAGGCCTGGAGAGAAAAGCTCCAAAGATATACAATGCAATAAAAACAGCAATACAGATGCATTTCAATAAAAATAGCAATACAGAATTTTGGTAGTTAAAATACGCAAGCTACATATGTGTATATTGTTCACAGATAAAACAGTACTAAAACAAAAATGAGAATGTTAAAGAAGTAGAAATAAATTGTATGTTTTGGTTTAAAAAGAGAGTTAAGTAAATATAAGGTTTTGTATGCAAAGTAGCAGAAACTTAAAAGGTTACAGAAGAATTTCAGGGAGCAGAGTATAGAAGAAGCTTTGGAGGTTACATAGGAAGCACAGGATGAAGTAGCTAATGGTCAAGTTTTATTAAGTTAATTTGACTGTACTATAAAAGGTAGGTAATAATCAGGGAGGGGGAGTACTATGGCAGGACCAGTGCTTTCTAAAGTGGTCTTTGGTTGTTAACTTAAATTGTTTAGGGTGAGTAAGGGACCTTATTTCTTATGGGAGTTTGTTCCATGTAATAGAGGGATGGTAGCTATACAAGTTGCACCATGTGTTGGATTTGGGTTTATGGATTTTTAGTAGGTCTTCTTAGGCTGAGCTTCGGAGAAGTCTGGTAGGGAAGTAGTGAGAGATGAGAGAAGACAGACTCGGGCAAAAATCAGGCTGATACAGGAGGAAATGTATGATCTGGAGTTGAAATTGCACAACAGGTGATGTAGATCGGGCCAGATCAGGTATTTTAGGGAGAGAGAGTGGTGAGAGTTGTACGTTTGTTGACCTGCAAATCTAGCTATTTTGTGGTAGGTTGACTCTAATTTGGCAAGTAGGGAGGAGTTCAGATTTGTGAGTATTTGGGAACAATAGGTTAAAGCATGGTAGAAGGTAGGCATGGGTAAGAGAAATCCTAGCTTCAGTAGTTAGGAATTTGTTGTTCCTGTACAGTAGTCATAGCTTTTGGTGGGTTTTTTTGATAAAATTGTTAATGTGAAGACCGACTTTTAGCTGGTCATCAATGACAATGCCAAGGAGTTTTGTGCTAGTTTCGACTTCTATAGTATTGTTTAGAGATCTTATGGAGAAGGAAAGTTTAATGTGGTTTGCAGATTTAGGTAGAAAGAGTAGTAATTTTATTTTCTTAGGGTTGAGGATGAGCTGATTATTAGTGAGCCATGTCTCTACCAAATTGAAAGATGTCTGGGTATTTGTTAGGAGTGCTTAGAGGGAATTAGCAATAGTTGACTGCAGAGTCATCTGTGTATTAGACAGACAATGTTAGACTGAGGACAAGAGGAGTTGAGTAAGTTGGTGATATTAAAAGAGTAGAGGTCCAAGAATGGAACCTTAGGGAACACCAGTTCTTACTGAGAGAAGGGTAGATGGTGTTGAGTCCCATCGTACTGACTGCAGCCTATCACAGAGATAGCTAGAGAACCATGCAACTGTATCAGGGGAGAAGTTTAGGTCTACATGTTTACTAAGTAGCAGCGTGTGTGAGACAGTGCCAAAAGCCTTAGAAAGGTCAAGGAATAGATAGGATACAAGTTTGTGATCATCTTTAGCTAGGGCTAAGGTGTTGAGAAATGAGTACAGCTGTGGTTGTACTACACTTGGGACGGAAGCCATGCTGTGTTGGAGTGAAGTTTTTCTTGTAAGAGATAATGCATAACTTGTTTTTGTATACATTTCTCAAGGTTTTGGAGAGAGGGGAGAGGATAGTGATAGGTCTGAAATTACATATTTCTGTGGAGTTACCTCCTTTATGAATAGGAAGAGTGCAAAACTGTCTCCAGATAGAAGGAACCTTAAGACTCAGAGATGGAGCGATAGATTAGTAAAGATACAGGCATAGCAAGGGAGTGTGCAGCAATCTGGAGAAAGTAAGAAGGAATATTGTCTGCTGATACAGAGCATGGTTATAGTTTTGAGAGTAGAGTTCTGATGTAGTCAGTGGAGACAGGTTTGAGAGAGGAGTTTACTGAGATAGTGGTTGAGGGGTACATAGGGAGGTTTGAAGTGTTGTCGTTTGAGAGGTTGGGGTTACATAGTTTGGAAATGGATTAGATGAAGTAGGTGTTGAAGGTATTGGCAGTTTCTTCGGGTGACTTGTCAGGACATGGATTTGAAGTCGGGTTACCTGGATGTAGTATTTGGTTTATAGCATTCCAGAATTCTTTTGGATCAGATTTTAATGTTGTTGGGGGATTATAATAAAAGTCTTTTTTGTCTTTGTTGATAAATATTATTGTTGGATTTCTAAGTTCTTTATACTTTAGGAGGTCAGCTGGATGTTTGGGTTTGTACCCACGTTTTCCATGCCCTACCTCTGGATTTCATAAGGGTACGGGTGGTTTTAGTTAGCCAGGTTGAAATGTTTGACTTTAATCAAACTTTTCTCAGTGGGGCTAGAGAATTTAAAATATTTAGGAGAGTTGAGTTGAAGGCATTTACTGCTTAGTTAAGTGGGAGCAGAGTAAAAAAATTCCAGTTAATTCTAGAGAGGAGGGTTTTAAAAGTGTCTAGGTTAAAGGTTGAAAATTTGTGTCAGGTAATAAGCCAGTGTGGTTTGGGGAGGTGGGTGATGTATCGTAGCAATTTTATGGGAGAGTGGTCGCTCAGGGTATTGGGTACAGTTTCAGGGTTATGATATTTGCTGGGATTAGAAACAAGTATCCAGTCTATCAAGGAGCTTGAAGAATGAGAGTTATTAGTATGAGTAGGTTTGGAGATTAGTTGTGTAAATCCATGGAGGTTTGTGTGTTGTGGAGGGTTTGGATCATTAAGGTTATGCCAATTAATGTTTACGTCCCCAAGAAGGATAGTTTCATTAGGGAAATTTAGGGAGAGATATGACAGTATATTTTCCATTAAGTGGATGTTGTCCTCTGGTGGAATGTATATGGCTACTACTGTGATGGTAGTAAAGTCATTGGGTTTGAGGTTTGCTATTAGTATTTCAGCAGGTGCAAAGGAGGGAATTGGTTCTTTAGGAAGGGAGAGAGTGAGGTAAACTAAACTAAAGCAACACCTCCGCCTTTTTTCTTTAAGTGATTTTTTTTTTAAAGTCATTAACCTCATCTTTTTTTTTTTGCATTATGAAGATAAATACTGAAATCTCCTAGCATCACTAGATTCTTTCAGATTTACTGCAGTATGGGATATGTAACAGAGGTGATTTAAACTTAAGTTGGCTGGAAGAAGGCAACTATCTGGTATAGTTTGCTGTGCTTGTTGAAAGAGACCTATGGATGACCAGTTGGAATCATGACCATTTGTTGAGGAGCGATATTTGTATTAAAAACTAAATGATCAACTCTATTTTGATTTTTAAAATTCACCTACAAATGAAATTCCCTTTTACAGTGACAAAGAATCACTAAGTTACTTGAAACAAATGCACACATAATCAGACATAAAACAATAAGACAAAGATCTCTTAAAAGGTTTAGATTACACTATATATATATATATATATATATATATATATATATATATATACACGTGAGCATGAACATTTTTAGAATAGAGCACAACTCTAAAAATGGGAGACCTCTGAGACGTCTTTTTAAGATAAGTTGTTTTCTCAACAGCTACAGAGGATCTTTCTATGACTTTTAAATTAGATACATCAAACTAACCCCTAACTTCCCATATTTCACTGAAATATGCTATACATAATGTGAACAGAAATAGATCAATAGGTTTCGTGAATGAATTAACTGCACAGATTCTTCATGCATATCACAGTCTGAATGAACTTAAACACGCACATTATATATCTATATACATATACACACATATTATACATCTATATCTGTGTACATCTATATCTGTGTATATCTATATCCATGTATATAGACACACACACACACACACACACACACACACACACACACACACACACACACACACACACACACACACACACACACACGTTGCGTAGCAGTACTTTTCCCTACTAAAATCCAAATTTTGGGACTATAAAAAGTTTGATGAAGTACATACTTGAGGAAATTTAATAACCAAAATGAGCTTCAAAGGACACCCTGGTGTCCAAAATCAAACCACATTACACGTCTTATCAATTACAGAATTAGACAAGAGACAGCAGTAAAACCTCACAATGTTAGTCTTTTTGGTACTGATTTACAAGTTATATTTTTATGATCGAATCTCCCACTTGTTCATGTCAACTTGCCGCACTTGCAAAGCTATTTCCCCATCGGTGTGAGAAAGAAAAATGAAGGACAAATTCACTGAGCAAATTCATGACAATTAGAAAGAATACAGGACCTAATAATGAACACTAAAGTACCCTCCACAATTACACTTGGATACCCAATACCCAAATATAGACTCCAGTACAGTAAACTCTGAAATATCACAAATGCACCACTATGATGAAATCTGCCTTTCTCAGTTTGGCTGTGAATGCAGACTAGCAACATCTAAAGCATGAGATAATAGTCCGAATAGCTGCTCAGAGTCAAGGTAGTAGCTCATTAACTGACCAGATATCTGTTCCTCAAAGACATTAGAAATGGGGGAAGGCAAGATAACAGGCCTATAATGCTGTAATTCATTCCCAAGGTCGTTTTTAAATATGTGCGTAAAGTCTGTTTTTTTTCCAACTGTCAAGAAGCAACCTCTGTAAAACAGGTGAATTACTTCAAGGATAGATAATATGAGATAATTAAAGGCAAGTTTCAAAACATTGGACTGATACCATCTAATATCACATTATGTCTGGTTTTACTAACTTTACTTGCAGGTTGTACTTCAGGTGAAAATTATGAAAGAAAAACCTTCTGCAGAAGTACAATTTCCAACATCAATTTTAATACATAACTTTAGCAAATTAGTAAAACAGATATTAAATCCAAATGCAATACACAGAGTTAAAACATACAACTGCCTAGGATACCTACATATGACTAATCACTTGCCACAGTTAACCCCCCCCCAGTCTATTTAATTCAGCACTCTAACAGCTTTCTAGCTAACAATAGTGGAACAACCTTCATGGTGAAAGTATTTTTCTTTACAAGTGCAAAACAGTCCACTGCAGATAAATATTTTTACTTAAAATTTCAGTTTTCTTTTGCATTATTGGCAACATAAAAAGCATTCAAAGCTAAATTTGCTAAAAAATGTGTACATCAGTAATATTTTATAATTACCTCACTCATTACATAGTTTAACATGTATCAAGGGTCTATATGTATGCATAAATATAAATGAGAGAGTGGATACAGAAACTAACAGAAATAAATGCTTCCTTCAATGTGCAAACAAGTTTGACACAAACACAAAACAGTGCAAAACTATAAGACAGACTTTGAACTTCCTTCCCAAGTTCTACATCACTGCAATGCTTTGGATTTATAGCAACATATTTCAGCAAGACATCCTTCCTTTAAAACACCACTGAATGATTCTTGCATTGCTGACTATTCTTCGTACAACTAAAAGTGTGACAGCATAGCACGTACTAAAACAGCAGGAAACACTGCTCCGAACAGACCTTCCTGGAAATCTACAATTTTCAAGAATGGGTCTAAAATTTCTCTTCCAAAATTATAGAACAAAGAAAATAAATACTTTTGCAAATACAAGACAGTAAAAATAGTATTTCTTCTAATACATGGCAAACTGCATCCCCCCTTTGCAAGTGTTCTGATCAGAAAAATGTTCTATGACAGTAAAATGTAATACCTTCTTTAATGGAGTTGCTTGCCTCATGTCATACAATACAACACTTCTATCTGAAGCACAGCTTCCGAGGAGGTAGGTCTGAAAGCAAACCGAAAAGATAGTGTTAATCCAATAAATTTCACAGTATTAAAACAACATGTCTGAATAATACATGAACATGAATTCACATCAAAATATCCAATGCCATAGACCGTATTAAATACGAAAAACTAAAAAGCAACTAAACCTCTATAGACTCCATACACAGGTTTTCGAACAAAGAAGAGTATTATGTAGTAAACTTGAATATGCAAAAAATGCCATAATATATATGGAAAAATCAAATGAAATAAATTAGAGTTCTTGTAATATACTTATAGACTCAAAATGATACAAACTAACTACAGGCCGTCATTACCTGTTTTTTTTTTTTTTTTTTGTGCAGCCCAGAAGAAACACAGACATTAAAGATATGCAGGCATACTTGCATTCTACTGGAATGATCAACAAAAACAGAAGTATACAAAACACAAACTTCTGCACTACATGAGCAAAGAAGAATATTCAGACTTTATCCTCTTCTTATTTTTCTCCTCACGGTACCTTTTTCGTTTTCTCCCTGATCATCTAAAGGAAAGTTGTGTAAGAACTTACCATAGCAATAGATATCCTGCTGATCACTGTTGCAGTATTCTAATATTTGTGGGTTACCCTGCTGAGGGTAACCTGACAACTG